>NC_139602.1:6080249-6087749 GCF_946808225.1 Silurus aristotelis
CGATTCATTGACAAAAATAAAACATTTTTTAAAACATTCTGACTTTGCAGTATTGTCTTACATCTACCTAAAACTTTTGCACAATGCCGTATATTTATTGTTTCTGTAAACATAAAAAAAAATAACCTTCGTCGTCATCGAAATTCACAGACACCTGGTAATACAAGTACCCACAATGCAATGTGTCTGCATCCAAGTCTAATGTCTAATGCATCGCTCTAGTCATGTCAATAGTCCCTCTTATCTGATGTGCTTATCAATATTTCAAAATCTCTCCAAACGTTTAAAGCATAAAGGAAATACTTCTAAAATAAGTTTCCCACAATCTCATTTATTCCCAGGTGAGATTTTACCTGATTGTACTTTAGCTGTAAAATGGGTGTTGGGTTTTTTTCTGAAAGGTTGAACAATATTGATGGTTTAAGAATGGTTAAAAATGTTAAAGTTTTGAGCTCATATAAAAAAGTCGGTGTGTCACGATGTGGAGATAAAAAGATGAATGAGTTCATCAGTGCATGTAATGTAATGAACATGTTCACTGTGAGGTGACGTAGTGAATTCCAAACCCCAAAACCATCCATACGTCAGTTCATTTTGTAAATTAAAGAAAAGCCCAAATAATAATGAATTATAATTTACTGTGTTGGGATCCAGAGTCAGATCAAAGAAATCTATACACATGAACAATAGGAACATTAGATATTAATCACAGGATATATTTATGTTAGTGTGTGTGTGTGTGTGTGTGTGTGTGTGTGTGTGTGTGTGTGTGTGTGTGTGGTAGTTAAAGCTAGTCTCTACTCTTTGGTTCTGAGAGGAAAATCTGAACGTTCTCACCTGTGGAGACAGAAATAAAATGATTTGATTTAAAACCCAAAACAAATCAGACATTTGAGCCAACTAGAGGGCAGAGTTTCTCAGCTCTAAAACAAACCCATTCCCATCAGCAGTTCATCTTTAACTGTGCAGTGATTTGGTGCTCAGGAATGAAAACCACCACCTCGACTTCACTCTCTCACAGCTTTAAAACTCCTCTCAGATTAACAGGTGTTACAACCCGCAATATTTTGTGGGTTGTATTGTAGTTGTATGCAGTGTGTAGTTGTGTGCAGGTGCCATGCCAAGACTCCAGTCCAGGTTTTTCATGCATTCAAGTTAACTAAAGCCACACCCGCTTCCCTTCTGATGACATCAGCAGGAGGCGACCTATAAAGTCAAGGGGAAGCTGCGAGGGGGAACAGCTGATCTGTGACTGGAGAGTGCATAGTAGGAGGTGGAGTAGATTCCTGAAATGATCCGGAAATGGAGGGTGTAATGTTTGCAGCGGCTGAAGGCGGAAATGGAAATAATGAGTGAAGTGTAGTAGAAAAACGAAAAAGAAAGAAAAGTAGTGCATCTGAAACCGATAGTGAAAATGGATCTCATCTGACAAGAAGAAGGAAAGAAGAGTATAAGTTAGTAATGAAACTTGTAAACGGATCTTTCAATGTCATAAACCCGCTAAAGCTATCCAAAGCAATAAAGGAAGTGATAGGACTGGTTGAAAGTGTGAAGAAGATGGTAGATTGCTATTATATTGTAAGGACAGTATGCAACAAAAAAGGGCTGTAGGAGTTAAGTCGATTATGGATCAGAGTGATTTGTTCAATTCAAGAAGAAAAGAAGTGGGTTAGAGGGGTAATAACAGGGATTTCTACAGAGGTTACAGTTGAAAAGATTAAGAAAGGTCTTACGGGAGCGGCAGTGATTGATGTAAAAAGGCTATAATACAATAAAGACAATGAAAAACAGTCTCACAGTGATGTTTTATTTTGATGAGGAAAAACTGCCAAGTAAAGTCATGTTGGGGTATTTGAGTTTTTCAGTAAGACTCCAAATACCCCCACCTCTAAGATGTTTTAAACGGCAAACTGCGATGTGCGAGATGTGGTGGAGAACATGAATATGGAAAATGCGGGCAAGAAGTTAAACCCAAGTGTTGTAATTATGTAGGGGATCACAGTGCGGGATATGGAGGATGCAGGGTGAGGAAACATGCAGCTCAAGTACAAAGTGTTGGAATTCAGGAAGGATTGTCATATTCTGTGGCTATAAAAAAAAGTAGGACAGAATTTGGAGTCAGGAGGAAAAAGTAAAGAAATCATTCAACAAAAGACAGAAATGGCAAAGGAAAGTACAAAAGAGAAAGTTGGGATTAAGGACAATGTTGCATTTGTTACTTTTATGGCTGAAGTAGTGTAAGAAAAAATTATGAGGATAACGAAGATCGTAATGAAGAAGTTTATAACAGCGTAGCAGTGACAAAATACATGAAGCACTTTGGGTTCATCGGAGTCCGAAAGAACCCAGAGCAAACTCTGCCCAGATATTTTATATTGTTCTTCCCTTTGAAGTATAGACCGGAGTTATCCTTTAAATGTAAATTAGATGTAGGACATGCATGTGGGGACAAAAGGCTGGGGGATACCACTCTCAGGGCAGAGGTCAGCAGGTGGTAATCACTGGTATTCACACCTTTACTGGCACCGGCCTCCCAGCAGGTCAGGATGCATGGTCTCAGAGACCTTTTGGTTAGAGATAGTTCTTGATGGCTTGCTGCCTCTCCCAGACTGATTCAATTAAGTCTATGATTAAGATTGATACAACTGAAATTCTACATCAAACTACATAACTACTTTTTATCCATTTTAAGCCGTTTTGAGGATGAGCTGAATTTGATATAGCGTGGGGTGGAATCTGGATTGAGGCAGTCTGTAATTCTTACAGTCCCCCCTTTGATGCTTTTTAGGCACACCTGTTTCATCCAATTGATCAAACATATTAGACATATCTCTATAAAATATTTGGCTATATGTAAAATTTAAACTGGGTTTGGAATAGAGGCCTTCAGGAACCATCATAACCAATAGAGGCATCTTTACCATGAACAATGAATAATCTGACATCTTAACACAAAATTAATATCATGGAACATAATATGATATCATAAAAATAGTAAAATTACATACACAAACAGTAAAGTCTTTCATAAACGATGGGAATGTCCTATAGTAAACATAGAACTGTCTGAAATCTGACATCTTAACATGGAACACATACAACATAATATTTGGCCAATAATGAGGAATATAACATACATACAGTGATCTTAAAAGTTAAATTTAAACCAAATTAAACCGGAATAGGAAAAATAAAATTCTGGGATATTTTTTATCAAACTAATTGCTCTTTTGGTTCGAATGATGTCTGTTGATATGGTCTCGTCTTCACCGAACCAGCAGGAAGTGCTGGTTGTAGCTCTGCATATTCTTGCATTATTCTCGTCACTGGAAAGGACAATGCTACCATCCGTTCAGCCATTTTTGTTTGGTGATTCTGAAAAACTCAGGGAAACAGAAAGAATTGCCCCCCTCCCCTTTTCACACATAAAAGTTCTCAGTGTATCTGGAGTTTCCTCTGAAAACACTGGGCACATTAACAATAAATAAACATTGAATGCGATGACAGCCCATTACCAAAGCATCACTTAAGTTGAAGGTGCAGGACCTCTAAATGCTGTGGGAGAAGCATTACATGTTAAAATTCAGCAGTTAACTCTACTCTTTACTGCGGCATTGTTGGTGTTACTTATGGTAGAAATAACCCATACAATTCCACCTTGAGAGATTGGTTCAACATAGTTAAGACACACACACATTGAATAATCTAATGACTAAACAATTGTTCTATTAGCTCAGCGGTTTCTATCGACATACAAACTTAGACCTTTCCTCTTATCTTAGCTTGTCAGCAGTCACTTTAAAACATGGCTAATAGGACAAAACTTAGCTAGATCATTATCAAATTGTAGTTTAAATCTCCAACATAAGATTACTGATTATGGTTAACATTTACAGCTCTGAAAGGCCTAAATGCTACAATTCTACCCCAAATCCAGTCTTATGCGACAATCTTTAACTACTTTGGTGTAAATGTATTACAGTGCATTAACAACTACAGCATCACAAAGCCTGCAATAGTCGAAATGAATACACAACAGTAAAAACTTTAGCTATATTAGCCTAAATGCACTTGAGCACATTAACAACTGTTCAACACCAGCTAAATTCACACTAGTCTACGTTAATCTATGTTCGCTACACGTGTAACTTATAGCATATGTTTCCATAAGAACAACTGCAAGGACTGTCATTTTAACAATATAAGCTTAATTTCGAAGTTACTTTAAACTAAATACTACTTGGACATCACAGAAATCTTTGTCAGGACCGAAATGCATAAAATGCAGTAAGTCGTTAACCAAGGCAACATTAGCAAACCGAGTTTTTACTCTTAGGGGACAGCTAACCATTTTACTACAGACCCCATAGCCTTATTGAATACTGCTGTGAGTTCACATAAAGTTTCTTTCAGATGCACAGTTACCTGATCTGGGTTATCAGAATGCATATTTCTGCGTCGAAGGAAATAGGGTGGTGGACGTCCCTTTCCTAAAGACCAGCATTTGTGGACTATGTGGCCAATCTTGTGGCAAAAGGAACAAAATTTACTTTGCTTATGATGCAACTTCAATTGCTCACATTCTTCCGCGGTCTTAAAATCTGGATTCTCAACACCTAGTGCCGATACAGGATGAGACGTCTTTGAACTAGAATTACTACTGTAAAACTGTATCATCTTAGTAATAATGTCACTGTATTCAGATAAATGTGTCATATGCATTGCTATAGCAGAGTGGGTGAGGGGATTACACTTCTTAATCAAGGCAGATTTGAATCTGACATCATTCTGAGTAATATCAGGAATGCCACTGAAAGTTTTAAAGGCATCAAATAATCGCTCAGAAAATACCACTGGGTGCTCCCCTTTTCGCATGTGAATGTCAGCTATTCTATCCCAGTTCACTGACATCAGCCCTAACACTTCAAGCAGTGCCTGTTTCCTCTCAAACTTATTTGCATTTCTGTCCTTTACTTTCTGAGTTCCAGACAAGCTGTCAGGCAAACAAAGGGTTAACAAAACGCATGTGTCACCATCCGTACATTTGTAAATGTCGGCATATCGTTCCAGATTTTTCAGAAAATCTAAGGGATCCGTTTTACAGGATCAAATTTCCCAATATTCTTAATCACAGTTTCTAGTTCATTGGGGCTAAACCCTCTGACCAGAGTAGAGACCATTGGCTCCTCCCCCCTTTCATTAGCTCTTACAGTCGTAGTTACATGAATTGGTGCTACTGGAAATCTAACTGTATAGTCAGAGCTTTCACTATTGACATCTACCAACCTTTTACTGGGATTTTCCTCAATTCTGCCATTCTTTATCAGAAACTGACAGGCAGCATTAGATTCCTCCAAATCATTAAACAAGGATTCAACAGATGCTTTCAGCATACTGTTGTTAGTTTTCAGGAATGCGATCTCTTTCTGCATTCTGTCCTTTTCTTCTTTCCATATAGTTTCACTGACTTGGTAATTTTTTGTATAAACGTCTCCGATACTGACTCTAGAATGAAGCTGCTTATTTTCAGCCTCAAGCTCATCTAGCTTCCTCCTGGTTACTTTATATGAGGCAAAAACTCCCTGTAGGGCATTTGAAATTTTTCCTTGTTTGTTCCTAGGCATCTTAGGATAAGTTTCAAACTTAGAAACAGCCCATTCATAAGGCTTATCAACAACCTTCTCTATTCCATCAAACATCCCTTGTGAGCCGTGTTTAGCGATGTACTTAATAATCAGCTCTTCCATTTCCAAAATACTCCAAAGTTACAACTACCCGTTATGTAGATACTTTAAGATACCTGTTAGTCTATTTATTCACCGTAACAATAGTTGTTAAACGTCAGCAATATAACACAAACAGTTATAAATGCAACATTGTCACAATACAAGACAAAACCACACTATGTGTTTAAAACAGTGTCACAGTCCGTCGGACAAAACTGTTATTACCGCATTTTTCCCAACTACACGTTATATAGTTGCCTAAAAATAGCCGTGAGTCTAGAGATAGTTCTTGATGGCTTGCTGCCTCTCCCAGACTGATTCAATTAAGTCTATGATTAAGATTGATACAACTGAAATTCTACATCAAACTACATAACTACTTTTTATCCATTTTAAGCCGTTTTGAGGATGAGCTGAATTTGATATAACGTGGGGTGGAATCTGGATTGAGGCAGTCTGTAATTCTTACACGTCCCTAAATCCCTCAAGTTAGCAGTTATTAAGCCCCTCATTAAAAAACCTAATCTGGATCCAAACACGCTATCGAATTACAGACCTATTTCAAATCTCCCATTTATGTCTAAGATTTTAGAAAAGATTGTCGCTGCCCAGTTATGATCCCACTTGCAAGAGAACAATATCTTTGAAGAGTTTCAGTCAGGTTTTAGGCCCCATCATAGCACAGAAACTGCCCTAGTTAAAATCACTAATGACCTGTTCTTAGCTTCAGACCAAGGCTTCATCTCGCTGTTAGTTTTTCTAGATCTTAGTGCTGCATTTGACACTCATCATGATCTCCTCCTCGATCGCCTACAGAAATACATCGGCATTCAGGGACAGGCATTAAGCTGGTTTAAATCCTACCTGTCCTATCGTTACCATTTCGTAGATTTAAATGGAGAGCTATCCAGGCTAATGCTAGTAAATTATAGCGCGCCACAAGGGTCAGTTCTAGGACCCCTGCTTTTCACCATATACAGTACATGCTTCCGTTGGGAAATATTATTAGAAGGCATGGAATTAGCTTCCATTGTTATGCTGATGATACCCAGCTATATATCTCATCTTAACCAGGCGATACAGGTCAATTAGCTCGCATAACTGAGTGTGTTAAGGAAATAAGAGATTGGATGACCCATAACTTTCTGCTATTAAATTCTGATAAGACGGAGATTTTGCTCATCGGCCCAAAAACTAGTACACAGAAGCTCCAGCATCTCAGCCTGCATTTAGACAGATGTTCTGTAACTACTAGTTCAATGGTGAAAGACCTGGGAGTTATTTTAGACAGCAACTTATCTCTTAAAAATCATATCAACCAAGTTACAAAAACAGCCTTCTTTCACCTTAGAAAGATTTCTAAGCTAAAGAACATGTTATCTATATCTGATGCAGAGAAGCTCGTCCATGCATTCATGACCTCCAGAATAGACTATTGTAATGCATTACTAGGTGGATGTCCTGCATCATTAATAAACAAGCTTCAGTTAGTTCAGAATGCGGCAGCAAGAGTTCTTACTAGGTCAAGAAAATACGATCACATAACCCCAATCTTATCGTCCCTGCACTGGCTTCCTGTTAAGTTTCGAATAGACTTCAAACTACTGCTACTCACTTATAAAGCACTGAATGGTTTGGCTCCCATGTATCTCTCCAGTCTTTTAACACGCTAAAATCCGTCACGCTCTCTGAGATCTCTGGACTCTGGAAAAGTCTTCCTGACAGTGTTCGGGGCTCAGACACACTCACCCAGTTTAAGTGTAGATTAAAAACA
>NC_139602.1:6092749-6105351 GCF_946808225.1 Silurus aristotelis
CAATATTGTAATGCATTACTTTTAAAAGTAACGTTGCCCAACACTGTTCATGGTCTGGTCACTTAATTAATGAACTGGAATTGAGTTGGGGATTTGGTCAGGATTAATGGTGTCCTCAATGTGGAGAAATACAGTCAGATAGCAAACATGCTGTATAGCCAATGTCATTAAGAAATTTCTTCAATGTAGAGAAGAACAAGGAGTCCTGGAAGTGATTTGGGTGGGTTTGGGCCCCACAGTGCCCTGATCTCAATGTCATAGAGTCCACCTTGGATTACAAGATCCAAGAATGTTTGCAAGAACCTACCTGGCGAGTTCCTTCAATAACCTTGTGTAAGTGTACGTAGAAGAATTGATGCTGTTTGTTGTTTGTTTCCTTTTCTTTCGATTCATTGCCAAAAATAAACAAAAATAGTATTGTCTTACGCCTACCTAAAACTTTAGCACAATGCCGTATATTTATTGTTTCTGTAAACATAAAAAAAAAAGTAACTGTCATTGTCATCGGAATTCACAGACACCTGTAAATACAAGTACCCACAATGCAATGCAATGCATCTAAGCCCTTTTGGTTAACAAACTAAATACCTAATGCATCGCTCTAGTCATGTCAATAGTCCCTCTTATCTGATGTGCTTATCAATATTTCAAAATCTCTTCAAACTTTTAAAGCATAAAGGAAATACTTATAAAATAAGTTTCCCACAATCTCATTTATTCCCAGGTGAAATTTTACCTGATTGTACTTTAGCTGTAAAATGGGTGTTGTTGTTTTTTTTTTGGAAGATTGATCAATATTGATGGTTAACAATGGTTACAAATGTTGAAGTTTTGAGCTCATATAAAAAGTCGGTGTGTCACGATGTGGAGATAAAAAGATTAATGAGTTCATCAGTGCATGTAATGTAATGAACATTTTCACTGTGAGGTGACGTAGTGAATTCCAAACCACAAAACCATCCATACGTCAATTCATTTTGTAAATTGAAGAAAAGCCCAAATAATAATCAATTATAATTTACTGTGTTGGGATCCAGAATCAGATCACAGAAATCTATACACATGAACAATAGGAACGTTAGAGATTAACCACAGGATATATTTATGTGAAGTGTGTGTGTGTGTGTGTGTGTGTGTGTGTGTGTGTGTGTGTGTGTGTGTGTGTGTGTGTGTGTGTGTGTGTGTGTGTGTGTGTGGTAGTGGAAACTCGTCTCTGCTCTTTGGTTCTGAGATAAAAATCTAAACGTTTTCAGCTGTGGAGACAGAAATAAAATGGTTCGAGTTTAAAGCCAAAACAAATCAGACATTTGATCCCACTAGAGGGCAGAGTTTCTCAGCTCTAAAACAAACCCATTCCCATCAGCAGTTCATCGTTAACTGTGCAGTGATTTGGTGCTCAGGAATGAAGTCCACCACCTCGACTTCACTCTCTCACAGCTTTAAAACTTCCCTCAGATTATCAGGCACGGATCCTCTTACCATGTTGAGGGATGTTGATGAATTCCTTCTGGCAGAATTCCTCAAGATTTTGGTAAAATTTTAGGTTTATAAAGTGAAGTATAGGTATACAGTACATATGATCACATTTCCTTCAGGAAATAAAGGTGCACTACCTCCACATTTACAGGATGAATATAAAACTTACAGGTTCATCGGATGCTTCTTGGACTTCAACAATTTACATATTGTTTCATATTCTTGCATTTCAAAGAATTTCCATTCGTATTTTTAGAAGTGTGATAAAATTCTACAGTAATAACTCAGATATCGTGGGTTTTTCTGGAACGATATCTGAGGGATTACTGTAGAATCTTCATTCAGAATCATACCCTCAGGAAGGAGAGGTGGGGGGTTGGGTGACGTCATGTCAATAAGGAGAACTGAATCCAGATTAAAATGATGGATGACAAGAACAAAAGGTCTAAACCCTCAGGAGCCCAATTCATAATAAAGAGGAAAGAAGTAGGGGGAAATGTGCAAAAGATAAAGGTGTGTATGCTGCTCTACAGAGGTGGCAAAAGTACACACATCCTTTACTTAAGTAGAAGTACAGATACTCATGTTTTAAAATACTCGGGTAAAAGTTGAAGTACTGATTAAACTTTTTTACTCAAGTGAAAGTAAAGAAGTCTTGGCTCTGACATGAACTTAAGTAAAAAGTTGTTTGTGTCACCATTATGAGGGAAAAACCCACAAAACGCCACCTAGAGGGTTAATTGTGTAAAAAATGGCGGATTTTCTGTTTGATTTGAGACTTGGCGCATAAATAAAACAAAAGTTTACTGATTAAAAATATTTTTATCTGGAGTTTAATAATTTATTTTACATCTAAGTAAAGAAAGGACGTCGTAGATAAATGTATTTTTTCCCGAAGGTTTTAATTTCGCCTCTTTTATATTTAGAAATGTATTTATGTATTTAAATTTTTTTATAAAAATGGTAAAAACAGAAATGCTGAATTGATGGTGCGTTAATAACATTTAGTGCCGTTTACAATAATTTTAATTTTGACAGCCAAATATATATATATTAATACAAAACAAATTAAAAATGTTACCGAATAAATGTATTCAGGCGGAACATCCACATATAGAACACAAGCAGAGAAAAGATGATCATCATCATGAATGTGTCTGTTCTCAGTCATGTTTACATCACTGACTTCCTCTGTCTCATCCACATTAACCCCAAACTTCTTACTGCCTTCTGCCTGCTGATTCTTATCTTCGTAAACCTGTCTACATCTGTGGTGAGTGAGAGTCAGGACTTTATACACCAGCGGATTGAAAAAGATGCGCAGTAACAGGAAATCGGTGGTTCGGCTGAAATATTATTATTTTTTTTTTTTATATTTCACCAAATCAGTGGATTAAAACTAAAGTAACGAGCCGGATTTGAAAATGTAAGAAGTAAAAAGTACAGATATTTGTGTGAAAATGTAATGAGTAAAAGTAAAAAGTTGTCTAAAAAATAAGTTGTCTAAAAAATAAATAGTTACAATTTCTTCTTTTGGTGTATCTACTTATCACCAACATACAGTTCGGCATCAGTTTAACAGCAATCAGAACATTTGGAGAGGAAGAAATGATGGAAGAAACTCCAGATTCTAACTCACCACAACACACGTGGCCTCATTTGCACTTTTTTTTTTTTTTTTGTAGTTGTTGAAAAGAAGGTTTTGGGCTCATGATCATTTTTAGATATCAATCAGTGTTTAACTCATTATTATCATTAATTATTAGATTGTGTGCTAAAAGTAACATTAGAGTTTTTTTCACGTTATTGATTAAGTAAAGAGTCTTGGGATAAAAATTATAATAGGAACATCACAGCCGTAATAAATCATATTCGTATTTTGGATAATTAAGTACAGTTAAAAGCAAATACTTTTATACTTTTACTCAAGTGACAGTTTAAAGGGACACTTTTAATTTTACTAGAGTCACATTTTACCTACAGTATCTCTACTTTAACTCAACTACATGCTCTGGTGGCTCCATCCTCAGCATTCTCCTACCGATATACCCCATGTCCCTCCTCTGCACAGGTCAAAACCATCTCAATCTTGCCTTGTCTCCAAAACGTCCTACATGCGTGGTCTCTCTAATATACTCATTTCTAATCCTGTCCATCGTCGTCACTCCCAACAAAAACCTCAACATCTTCAGCTCTGCTACCTCCAGCTCCACCTCCTGTCTTTTACTCAATGTCACTGTCTCTAAACCATACAACACCGTAAGTCTCACCACAGTCCTATAAACTTTCCATTTCACTCTCACAGATACTCTTCTATCACAAATCACTCCTGCTATCACTCTTCTCCACCCACTCCACCCTGCCTGCACTCTTTTCTTCACTTCTCTAACACACTCCCTCTCATTCACACACATGTACTCTGTCTTACTCCTACTGACTTTCATTCCTCTTGTCTCCAGCACATACCTCAACCTCTCCAGGCTCTTCTCAACCTGCTCTCTACTCTCACCACAAATCACAATATCATATATTGTGAAAAGCATGACCTCCCACTGATATAAACATGATGCTTGTTCTCCTTGATATTGGATTTCAGAAACTGTAGTTACCTGCTTTGGCCACTAAGAGCATCATAGACCTTTTTATATGGTCAAGGCACCAAATATGGCTTCGTGTAGAGTGGATGCCTGGTGTAATTTGGGACACACGCATACAGTCTGTAAATGTGTAACTGTTTGTAACCCCCCCACTGAGCTTTAGTTAATGATCTACTGTTAGTGGTGTATGTATGTGTGTGTGTGTGTGTGTGTGTGTGTGTGTGTGTGTGTGTGTGTGTGTGTGTGTGTGTGAGAGTGATATACTCAACACATATCTCAAATGCAATGACTGGGTGCAATGGGACGAATTAAGGAACACAGGAGCAAAGTAATGAACCTTTAAACAGATACAGATATGGACAGCGAGGCTTATTTCGGGTGGCAGCTGCTGCCATGTTTCACCCCTGAAGCCACATCGAACCTATTCATAAACACCTACCTACAACACAAAATGGTAAAAGTCATATGTTGTTCTGCCATCATGCGAACATGGTTATATGTAAGATATTTGGTCACATGACCAGAGATTTCAATATGAGTAAGTAAACAAAGTGCAAAAAATAAATAAAATAAAATATGACCTTATTTGGTATATATTTTACTAGTGGAAGGCCATCAGGGCCAACAAGGGCTTCTGTTCTGGTTTCAACTCGATCAGAATCACTGATGTAAGTTTTAATATATTTTTGTCTATTAATATGTATTCAATTATTCCCAATAGTCTTTCATAGCGTTTCTCTCAAGTGTGAGTAAGTTTAGGTTAAAGTTTCCAACCAATCAGATTTCAGCCATGACATCATGTGTTAATGGGGTCAAAGTAATCTGCATGAGCCTTCAGTATCAGTAAAGTACATGTTGCTTGAAGCTGTTGCTTTAACCAATCAGATTTCAAAGATTCCAAAGTATATGCAAAGGATTACATGTTGAATTCATTTTCCAACTGTAAATTTGTATTCAGGATTATGGCACTGGATTATGATCAGCCATTCCACCCTCACAAGCTTAATCATGTCCACCTCCTCAGTGGTTAGAATGTTGGACTGCTCAGAAGGAACTTAGATGAGTTCAAATCCTATCACCAATATGCTGCCACTGCTGGGCCCTTGGGCAAGGCCCTTAACTCTCAACTCCTCAGTTGTATGAATGAGATAAGTTTAATCAGTTCAAAACCAATAGCAGAGAAAGGGTAGCGGGAAAGTCACTAGAACTGATGTAGTCCTATGAGGAAAGCAAGGGTAGTAATCCGTGGTACGCCAGGAGATGGTGAGGCCTACTAAGTCCGAATGAATGGGTGAACGCACAAGGAGGATCAGAAGGTGTTCCTCCAGCCTAACCTGTGAGAAAGGATGATGGCACTTTGGAAGGGAAAGGTTTATATAGGCCTGGAGTTAATGAGCGCCAGGTGCCGGCACTTAGTAGGAAGGTGATTCACTCCGTGCGGTCGGGGTGTTGAGGAGAGGAGAAGTTGGTGGTTTCCTGACATCACCCCCTCCCCCAGGGGCGGTTCTCGACGCCCAAACCCTACGCCTCAGCTTACCCCGACCCCGGGGTGGAGGACAGAGAGGGTGTGCGGTGTGGAACTCTTCCAAGAGTGCCGGGTCCAGCCCATCTTGATGGGCCACCCAGGAACGCTTCTCGGGACCATAACCCTCCCAGTCGACCAGCTACTCCAATGTGCTGCCCCGACGGTGCGAGTCCAGTATCTCTCGTACTGAGAACACCGACAGTTGGTCCAGCACTTCCGGCAGGGGGAGATCCCCAGGCTCACCCTGGAGACGAGAGACTGGAGACACATAAAATGTAGGATGTATGCGATACCTTGGGGGTAAGTCCAGCCAGTAGGTCACCTCGTTGGTCCGACTTTCGATCCTGAAAGGCCTGATGAACCGGGGGCTCAGCTTCCGGCTCGGTAGTCGTAACCTCAGGTCCTTGGTCGATAACCATACCAGATCCCCTGACTGAAAGGACGGGGTCTCTAACCGGTGTTTGTCGTATATCTCCGTGTTTCACAAAGGGCCCGTCGTAGTTGGGTGTGTGCAGATTCCCACACCCGCACACTCTCTCTGAACCAATAGTCCACAGCCGACTATGGAAACAGGGGAGGATGAAACCCCAGCACGCACTGAAAGGGAGTGAGGCCTGTAGTGTCCTAATGGGGGAGTTTTGGGCATACTCTGCCCATGGGAGAAACCGGCTCCATTCCGTCTTATCCTGATGGCAATAGGTGTTGAGATACCAACTTAGCTACTTGGATCTTCCTTGTACGTCTGTCCGTTGGACTGGGGTGGTATCTGGAAGACAAATTGACAGACACCCCCAGAAGACGGAAGAACTCCGGACATGCCTAAAGTTTTGGAAAACGTGGAGGAACAGGGCTTCGGCTGTCTCCAGGGCTGTGGGCAGGCCACGAAGAGAAAGAAAGCGACAGGCTTTGGAGAATCGATCGACTACTACCAGGACACAAGTGTGGTCCTCCGACCGTGGCAAATCCGTCACAAAGTCTATACCTTGGTGGGACCAAGGTCGGTGAGGGATGGGTAGAGGTACTAGCTTGCCCACGGGAAGGTGTCGCGGAACCTTAGACATGGCACAAACCGCGCGGAACGTCTAGGGCCGCACGGTTTGTGCCATGTCTAAGGTTCCGCTCCTGGTTCATGCCAGGCCACCAGTAATGGGCCTGAGCCAGCTGGATAGTAAGGGATGGCCTAAACTGGGGACTTCGTGTATGGCTTTGATAAGGGCTGGTCGGCAGGTTGTCGGGACGAAGGTGCGGTCCTCCGGGCACCCGGTGGGGATGGATCCTGATGGGTGGCAGAACGGATCTCCTTATCTAGATCCCAGATGATGGGGCAGAGGATCAGATTGGGTGGTATGATGGACTCTTGTTCGGTGGGTTCGTCTGGGCCATAAATACGAGAGAGAGCGTCAGCTTTGCCATTCTTTGAGCCAGGTCGGTAGATGATCGTGTACTGGAACCGAGTAAAGAACAGGAAGGTGATTCACTCCGTGCGGGCGGGGTGTTCAGCAGAGGAGACGTTGGTGGTTCCCTGACAAAATTTAATTTTGTGTACCAAAAAAAAATAAAACAAAAAAGGAATCAGGGAACTATTTCAGGAAATACACAATGTGATAGGATTGTGAAGTGGGCAGAGCTTTACACCTTTGGAATAGCTGCTTTGTATACTAAATTTTTATTACTACAGTTTATCTATAATCTAAATTCAGTGATTTTTTTTTTTATTTAAAATGAGGAAAAAAATGTTACGGGTTTAAATATAAAGTGAAAGAAATACATATTTTATAAGCATTCCTTTATCAATGATATTTTTGCTGTATGTAATGTTGCTGACCAACAATAAAACTGAGGTTTACCGATATTTTTAAAACATCATTTTCGTCACATTTAGCATCTTAGGCATGTTGTATTTTTGGACACTTTAAGCTGAAACGAAATGAAACATTGCTCTGCAATCCAATACCGGCGTGATTAAATTACAGGCCTCTCCAACAACAACCTGAACACCCAGACAGCCATCGAATCCTGGCCCACACACACACTGGCACTAAAATGACAGTGATGAACTCATCCCAATCTGGTCCTGTATCTCAGTTAAGCTTCATTTTATTCAAGAAATACACCTCCTATAGCTAAAACGCTTCGGCTGAAAGCGAAAAAAGGTTCTAAACCGAATTTTCACCATTTTTATTTGATAATATTTCCTTCTTATCCACACGGAACGACCAATTTCCATAGCAAATGTGACCGAAATGGTGGCGACACATTTTGTTTTTATGTACACAATTAATTTATATATATAATTTTGTCATGACAGTATGTGCCTGCATGTCTTCCTGGAACACAGCATCCACAGAGTGTGTGTGTGTGTGTGTGTGTGTGTGTGTGTGTGTGTGTGTGTGTGTGTGTGTGTGTGTGTGTGTGTGTGCGCCCATATCCACCTACACAATGCCCACTGTTTATGCAACATGTTTCTCAGAAAGGAAACGAAAACCCTATCAGACCACCAACAGCATTGCGATCCATCTCACCACCATCTCACTCACATTAATGTACAATGGAAGCCGTGTGTCCTGCTAATTTTCCTCTACTGTACCTGTGCTTGTGTTAAATGACCAATTTACGGTGAACTTTCTTTAATTTAGGAACATGTTTCTTCAAATCCCGGCCACACCAAGTACCTGAGCCCCTTAGCAAGACCCCCAACCCCATAGCTTTTTAGTTGTATGAATGAAAATTTAAAAAGTCACTATGAATAATGGTGTCCACCATGAATGTAAAATATGCCGTATTATCAATGTATCTCTTTTCAATTTTAATTTAATCTGAATCCACCTTCAACTGAGCATTAAATTATTCTCTCAACTCTTAAAATGACCTCCCACTCTTCTGGGAAGATGTTCCACTATATTTTTTGGTGGTTTGTGTTAATTCAGAGATAAGACATTAGTAATGGTACAGATTTATGTGAGGTGAGGAAGCCTGGGGTGCAGTCAGAGTGAAAACTTCACCCCAATGGGGGTGGAGCTCTATAGTAGGAAATCTTCCACACCTTCCAAGACATTTAATGCTGGATCTTCACGGAGCTTTCATTGCCTTCATTTCAAGTCCCCAGGAAAATCGTAATGCACAGGAAAAAAAATGAGGGAAAAACAGAGTTTTATATCGATGCTTCTGCTAAAGACGACTAGATTCTGCTAGAAAGAACTTGTTGAACTGTGTCCGTTCGGTTTCTTGCTTCACTGATGCCGTTTATTTATGCGAATCGTTCTAGAGCCGTGACGGGATAACAATGCTATTAAGAGGTGGACTGATTCAGGTAGGACACCAATGAAGACCTAGGAGATAAAGGTCTTGTGATCATGTGACCAATTGCACAGCAACACCCAATAAAACAAACAAATAACTGGTTGTACATTTTAAAGACGCCTCTACTTATTCAATATCGTATGTTGACATTGTCTGAAAGCAGCTTTACACAGATAATGTGGTGATAAAGATGCCATGAGGAAGAAACCTTAGAGAAGAACCAGACTCAAGAGGGAACCCATCCTCATCTGGGTTGCACCGAATGTACATTTATTACAGATAAACGATGTTGCGGGGTGCAGTGATGGTGATCAGATGCAAACTGTAGTCCTGAGTCAGTGTAGCAGACTGTTGCCATTAACTACAATCCAAATCCAAATTCTCAGAGTTCCCAGAATTCATATTCTGTAAATGTTCATCAATACACGCCGAATGTCCAGAAAATAAATCTTGCCCAAGTAATGCCAGATCATGAGGTCACAATCTGGGGCATGGCCAACATAACATGATAATACTGTCACAAGCATTCTAACATTCTTTCGGCTACAGGAGCCTCTGAGTTTTTTCCACAATGGTTGACATCACTCTGCATGACCTACACCTACAATAATCATCAACATCATCATCATCATCATCCTTTGTTGTTAGTGCTGCTGTTTAACTACACAAGCATTGCTACTGAACTTTAAAAGAAAAAGCCTGGGAGAGTGTATATTCTGTGTGTGTGTGTGTGTGTGTGTGTGTGTGTGTGTGTGTGTGTGTGTGTGTGTGTGTGTGTGTGTGTTTAAGCTACACAAATATACTCTGTTTTAGCCTTTCATTGAACTAAACATTAAAATCTAAACATTTCAGTTCAGCCAAACAGAGTGTGTGCACACAATGTACAATATACACAATGTTTGTTACTGAAAGTCTTCCTCTTGCTTAAACTGTAGTTAGTTAGTTAGAGACACTACAGTATGTGGACATACGTTTGTGAAAACCTGTTAGGGGCTTCTTTTTTGAACATCCCATTCCACATTTATTCCCGATTTGCAACCATTCTCCACTGATCATCGATGAATCCTCTGTAGAGATCGTCAAGAGCACCAAATTCCTTGGTGTTCATCTGGCGGAAAAACTGCACCACACGCTGCATCCACAAAGCCAAGCAGCATTGTGGAAGACCCCACACACCCGTCACACACACTCTTCACCCTCCTGCCATCAGGGAAGCGGTTCTGAATCATTCGGGTCGCCAGACTGTGTAACAGCTTTTTCCCTCAAGCTATCAGACTCCTCAATACACAAAACTGAATTGGAACTCACACACACACACACATTCAACTGTGTGACTGATCTGTACAACCCGGACTCAACCAGTGTTGTGCTCGTTACAAAAAAATAGTAACTAGTTACAGTTACTCGTTACTTCATTCAAAAAGTAACTCAATTACTTTGTGATTATTTACACCAAAAAGTAATGCATTACTGTTAAAAATAAATTTTTTAGTTACTTTTTTAAAGAACCTTCTTTAATGTTCCCATTAATGCCCTTTTATGCGTTATACAAACACAAAACTGACTTAAACACAAAGTAAATATTAAACACTATTTTATTTAAGTCAGACCAGCACACACTGAATATATCACAAGGATTTCTGAAATAAATAACAAAACAAGCTGAATAATATATTCACAATCAAAAACTAAAGTGGCTTCTGCTGTTGTGTTGAGCTCTTAAAAATGTTCCTTTCACAGCTGAAGTATGAAAACTATCAACAATGTAGAACAGAACACTGGGTTAGCTTCTAGCTTCGTCGAGGCATGGAGTTTCTGGAGTTGCTGCTATCACAGTAGATACGACCTTCGAACCAGAAAGACACAGCTTACATTAGACTAAAAAGTTTTTGTCTTTATACTCAACTAAAGTGTAATAATGAGCATATTTCCACTTTGAGAAACTCGTCTTGCTCTCGCCTCGACTCGCCATTACTGCCGCACAGACCTGAATATACGGAGAAACGCCCACATTGCGTCTTCTTCGTGTTTACAGTGGTTTATCCACCAATCCTACAATGCGACGCTGCTGTAAACAGGTTAGACTGTAGGCTACACTTCAGCCCAAATTAATTCATTTAAAAAAGTAACGGGTAACGCACCATACGGTAATGGTAACGGAGTTAATTTATTTAAAAAGTGACGCATTACAGTATTAGTTACTGTCAAAAGTAACTGCGTTACTGCCCAACACTGGACTCAACACACTCGTACTCACTTCACACATCCACGTCTTCAGCTCCACCCATATTATGCACAAACCCTTTTGTCTAAAAATTTTGTTTAATTACAAGGTTCACTGTTGTACTCAGTTCACTCCTACACACCGCACTTTGTAATATACAGCAGGTTTACGAGGGTGCTATTTTGTGTTTTGTGTATTTGTCCTACATTGTCTTGTGTTGTCTGTCTTGCACCAGGTTGCACTTTATGTGGCAAGGACACTTACTAGTCCTCAGCCTTGTGTTTTTCTGTGATGTAGCTTTATGTTGTTTTGTGTAGCACCAGGGTTCTGGAGGACCGTCGTCTCATTTCGCTGTGTACTGCGTCAGATTATAGATATGGTTGAAATGACAATAAAAGCTTCTCGACTCTCGGCTTGACTTGCAGAGGAGGAGGAGGGAGGGGTTTAATTAAGATGCTGCTTAGAGATCCACCAAAAAGCTCAGCTTCCTGCACCGGTCTTTTCCTCACACCATCCAGCAGTGGTGTCCCTACAAATTCAGGCTGTCGTTTGATTGAGAGGAACGTACATTTTTACGTAATAAATAGCACACATAAGAATTAAAGGGACTCCATATTGACAGGACGGGACTTGGGTTAACGTGCCGGCACACGTGAATGCCATACAGGATTAGAGAATGTCTCACGGCAACAGTCCCCCGGATCTCGCAATCGGAATGAGAAAAAAGTGCACGTGTAAAATAGTTGAGGCGGGGCATCAGCCTGGTTTTATAGTCGTGTTTAATCTTTAATCTGTTCATGAAATCAAGTTTGCCACGGTGGTTATTATCAGCCAATCATCAACCCCGATTCGTTTTCTCATGGACTGCTGAATAATGACTTTTTTTTCAATCGTTAATCAAAAAGTTTGGAGCGTTTTTTTACTTCGTTACTGTACGTAAGTTTTTTAAGTATTCAAACTTTTTCAAAGCATTTCCATTTTGGGAATTCAAATGTTTGTCGCTTTTTGACTTTTCGGGTTCTCTCGCTGTGCAGAATGCATCATTATTCCTAATGGCCGATCAGTGATCAGCATTGTTTCCAAACCCTGAACACAATGATTCCTAATGATCAATCATCTACCACCATTATTCCCAATGATCAAATCCAAAACAACAATAGAAATAAAAAAGCTTTTATTTGTCACATATACATTACAGCACAGTGAAATTATTTTCTTCACATTTCCCAGCTTGTTCAGAAGCTGGGGTCAGAGCTCAGGGTCAGCCATGATACAGAGGGTTAAGGGCCTTGCTCAAGGGCCCCAAGAGTGGCAGCTTGGTGATACCTGGCGCCGGAAGGTTGTAGCTCAGCGGTTAAGGAATTGGACTCTGGATCTGAAGTTCATAATTTCAAATCCCATCACCACCAAGCTGCTACTGCTGGATTGTGTGTGAGAGAGAGTGTGTTTGTGTGTGTGTGTGTGTGTGTGTGTGTGTGTG
>NC_139602.1:6105551-6130551 GCF_946808225.1 Silurus aristotelis
TGAGAAAGAGAGAGAGTGTGTGTGTGTGAGAGAGAGAGAGAGTGTGTGTGTGTGTCTGTGAGAGAGAGAGCGAGAGAAAGAGAGAGAGAGAGAGAGAGAGAGAGAGTGTGTGTGTGTGTGTCTGTGAGAAAGAGAATGTGTGTGTGAGAGAGAGAGACACACAGAGACACACACACACACGTGCACTTCCCCCGTGCTCGGTACTTCACACTGAGTATGGCGCGGCTCGGAGGCGCGTCCACACGGTTGTAGCGTCTCTCTGTCCCCGGTCTGAAGCGGATTGTTTGCGATGTGACCGCCGCCGCCGTGTCATTCGGTATAACGGCACTTTTCTCCCTCACCGGTACCTGCGGAAACACTGCTCTCTAGTAAGTTTCTTCCCTCTTTACTTTTACTTCCTCATCCGGACACTTTACACTTCAGAAATAAACATCGATTCGATTTATTTATTAAAAACAACTTTGTTGCGCGCGGAAAGGACGGCGTTCACTTCTCTGTCCAACATGGCTGCCCGGCGCTCGGCTCTCCTGTCCCCCGAAACCGGAGTGGAAGAAGCCCGGGGGAGCGGAGCTGAGCCTCCATACTGCCTACTCGCGTACTCCTCAGTACACAGGTTCGGTTCGGTCCGGTTCCGTGGTTACCATGGTGATTTCAGGGCCGCTAATGAGTGGAGGAGTGCGCGCTTCAGAGTTCTCGCCTCCGCGCATGCGCGCTCGGGATTCCCACTTTCCTTCAGTTTTGTTTGATTAAAATGGTGGAAATAAAGACGGAATATCACTCATATAAGCTCATTTAGCGTATTATATTAATCCTGTGTAGAGTTTAACCGTTGAATTTTAAGCATTGTACACTTTCAGTGCACTTTAAAAAAACAAAAACAAAACTGAAGGTCGCTTCTATGTACACACCGATACGATACGTTACGATACGATACTACTACTCGATACTTTCTGACGATATATATTAGAGCAGAAATGGTGCTGCAGCCTGATTCGGATACTAGAAACATGTTTTATAGAAAGCTAAATGTTAAAACGTGAAGCTATATAAATGCCCGAACTAGGACTTGCCGGCTAAATTGAAGGTCACCATGAGCCCACTTTGGCCCCTGCCGGTGTCTGATAGGATACGATATCATACCAATACTCAATATTTTCTGACGTAAAATGGTACATAGTTCTATCTCATTATAGGCCACTGAATAACTGGATTAGGCTACAATCAATTAGATCGTTTTTTTGGCCCACGGTTCTCAAGCAATTGATTTTTAGCTCTTTTATAGGAAACGGTTTGGGTCCCTCGGAGAGTTCGAGTGTAGCCTGTGTGAAACAATTTATGGCCAAATTTGCGCGAAAACATTAACGCTTTTTTTTTTATTATTATTACTTTTGTCCTTACTGAATTGTGTTTTTAATAAACAGACACTAGTTGAGGGTTCATGGGCTGTTTGCTGCTTGTTCAGCAGATTGGTAGCGCTGGGATTTGAACTCATGACCCTTTCTTCTCCACCAGATTCAACTGTTTTACAGTGATGTCAAAAAGTATTTGCCCCTTCCTAAATATTTTGCCTATTTGTTACACTTAAATGTAAATTTAGATCAAGCACATTGTAATATTACACAAAGGTTACCTGAGTAAATACAAAATGCAGGTTTTAAATAATGATTTCCTAACCTATTTGGCCCTTTCGTGAAAAAAGTAATAAACAGTAGACAACAAAGGTTCGTCACACATTTGCCAAAAAAAATCTGGATTATCCTCAAGATATTTGGGCAAATATTCTGTGAACCAACATAAACCTAACACAGCATTTCATGAAAAGAACATCATACCAACAGTCAAACATGGTGGTGGTGGTGTGATGGTCTTGGGCTGCTTTGCCATAATTGTTGGAACGGTGAGTTCTACACTCTACCAGAAAATCCTGAAGGAGAATCAGTTTATGTCCTCAAGATCAAGCGCACTTACTGCTATGCAGCAGGACAACGATCTGAAACACACCAGCAAGTCCACCTCTGAATGGCTGGAAAAACATTTGGGTTTTGGCGTAGTTTAGTCAAAGTCAAAAACGGGCCTTAAATCATACTTTAAAATGTGTCTCAGTCCAAACAATTCTGCAAAGAAAAGTGGGCCAATATTCCATTAACAGCGGCTCGTTGCTGATTATTGCAAACAATTGATTGTAGTTATTGCCTCCAAGGGTGGCACAATCAGTTATTAGGTTTAGTGGGCATTTACTTTTTTACATAGCACCCTTAATAAAATGGATTCATCGTTCTAAATCTGCATTTCTGTTTTTACTCTGGTTATCTTTGTGTAATATTACAATACGTTTGATGATCTAAATTGACATTTAAGTGTAAAAAAGGGTAAATAAAACAATCAGGATAAAAATACTTTTTCACAGCCCCATATCTTACCTGACCGTCTTACATTCACCACCTCAAAACAATTTACACCAAAACTTACAAAACCTGCAGGACTGTAAACGACTGAATGACTGAAATGTCAAAAAAAACGCTCATGTCCCTGTAATGCGAGTAAACGAAACGTAACACACTAATTTCCTTCATTTCCGCCCGGCGCTTATTTACTTTCCGTCTCTTTAAAAACGTCATGACAACAGCGACGAAAAGCCACCGTTTTCACAATCCACACTGCGAAAACGCTATTTTGAAAATAACTTGACTGAAGACGGCGTCTCTGAACAAAAACCTATTAGTGGGGACACGGCACCGCAACGCCTCGGCTGGTTATGGCGTTTTCAACGAACAGATTTAGTTTTAGATCTTCCGTTTATACCAGTGGAGGGTTCAAGGGCCCTCACCTGGTTGCTCAGGAGCCCAGGAGCGGCTGGGATTAGAACATGACCTTTTGATAAAATGTCAACTATTGAGCTTTTACTTCCTTCTCAAGCAGATTCGATTGTCACAAATTTGATCAGTCCATATTCTGCTTAAGGAAAGACATCATCGGTTGTTGATCTGGTTTCAGAGAGGCTATGGTGTGTGTGTGTGTGTGTGTGTGTGTGTGTGTGTGTGTGTGTGTGTGTGTGTGTGTGTGTGTGTGTGTGTGTGTGTGTGGCTTGCTTGGTTTCTGCCTACCACACCACTGGATATTTTCGGCCAGTCACTCTCGGCATCCGCGGCGCTCTGAAAATAATCCAAAACCGAAATAATCAGACCCTCCCCACCACACACACACACACACACACACACACATATATATGCTCCACACACACACACACACACACACACACACACACACACACACACACACTATTCAGGGGACCAAGAAGCTGCGTAGCTGTACCATTTTTGTTGTGTTTATGCAGTTTTATGATCTTTCTTCTGTGCTCATTGTGTGTGTGTGTGTGTGTGTGTGTGTGTGTGTGTGTGTGTGTTGGTACGGGTGTTATGGAATCGCTGTTCTAATACAGTCGCTTCACTGATACCCAAGTCAAACCTGTGATCTGATGATGAACGTTGAGGAATGGTGTGTTTGTGTGTGTGTGTGTGTGTGTGTGTGTGTGTGTGTGTGTGTGTGTGTGTGTGTGTGTGTGTGTGTGTGTGTGTGTGTGTTTGTGAGAAGTCAGGATTCATCACAGTTCTCTGGAGCATGAACTTTATAAGAAAGCATGAAACGCTTTAGTCATGTGACGCATCATTTAGTCTCGGTCACACACACACACACACACGCACACACACACACACACACACACATTAAGAGAGAGTGAAGGTGGTACACAAGCCCCCATTCTCCTGTTCTCACTTTGAGTCAGGGAATGTTTGGAATGTTCTTTCCCGGTATCTGACATACAAACCCCCCCTCACACACACACATGCATACACACATATATATATATATATATATTTATACATATACACACACACACACACACACACACACACACACACACACACACACACTGTGGCATTAAGAGGACTTTACTGAAAGGTCTCACACTAAATTAGTGTCCTAAATTAGGGGGGGGGGGGGGGGGGGTTTAACTACAAAATAGTTTGCTTTAAAGTAAGTGCACTCCGTGCTACAGCAAGTCTGAGGCGACGTTCTCACAGAGGAAACAGGAAACAGGAAACAGGAAGTGGCAAGCTTAGATCAGGTGCCGAGTACCTGACACGATATGCCAGCGTTTCCTCTCAACACACTGTATTGCCAAAAGTATTTGGACACCTGACATTTCTAGCCATATGTGTTTCTTCTGCAGGCCAAATCAATAGGAGACCAAACCATGTGCTTTAAATGGGTTGGAAGAGGTGAAAGTGCTCCTGCTCTAGAGCTCCAACCCCATTGATCACCTCTGGGATGAATTATTTTACGGTGACACTTTCTGCCCAGACCTCCTCACCATCTCCTCATCTATATCAGTACCCGACTTTCCTTATGCGCTAGTACCTGAATGAGCACTAAATCTCCATAAAATCTCCCCAGATGAGTGGAGCTTATTATAAGAGCATATAGAGATTCATTTTGCAGAACCTCTTGTCCGAAGCGACTTATGCCAGACACAAAATGCGTGATATTTAATCGTTTGCGATTGTTGCTTGTCAGACTGGATTGTTTTATAGACATGCCTTGATATTAAAAAAAATAAATAAAAATTGTGCAAACACTTGTTTTCTCTCCGTAAGTTTCTCTTTTGCTGCCTCATTTCGACATTTTCCCTGAGGCGGTTTGAGGAGGTTTGAAGTTGTCGTTTCGTCCCTGTGCTCCTATTGGTTCTTGGTTTGACGCTTTTCATAGGAGACGTCGCGCTGCATCTTCGGATGCTGGCAGAATTTTCTTCAGCGGGAAAAAAATAAAAAATATTGCGAAGGCTTTTAATCGTCGACGAACAATCCAGCAATGAATGACTACAGATTTTAGCCTCGGATTATAGGAGTCTTTTAGGGTATTTCAAATAAGTCTGTTACTTTCTTTGTTTATTCGGGTTGTTTTTGTTTTGTTTGTTTGTTCTTCTTTCTTTCTTTCTTTCTTTCTTTGTTTCTGACTGGTTTTCTTTCTTTCTGTTTTTGTCTTTTTCTGTCTTTCTTTTTGTTTCTTTTTTTTTTGTTTATTCAGTTGTTTCTTTTTGTTCATTTTTCTTACTTTCTTTCTTTCTGTCTTTTTTTTTTCTTTGTTTATTCAGTAGTTTTTTTGTTTTCTTTCTTTCTTTCTTTCTTTCTTTCTTTCTTTCTTTCTTTCTTTCTTTCTTGTCAGTCTCTTTCTTTCTTTCTTTCTTTCTTTCTTTCTTTCTTTCTTTCTTTCTTTCTTTCTTTCTTTCTTTCTTTCTTTCTTTCTTTCTTTCTTTCTTTCTTTCTTTCTTTCTTTCTTTCTTTCTTTCTTTCTTTCTTGTCAGTCTCTTTCTTTTTTTTGACCACAAGCTGCCACTCGTTAATTGAGGACCAGTGCTAAGAGAGGAGAAGCAGTGAGACACGAAAATCAAACGGGGTTTTATGCGTGGGTGTCCACAAACGTTTGACCAAATGATGTCACTCCTTTTTCTTTATTTCTTTCTTTCTTTTCTTTCTTCCGTCTCACTTGAATGTTTTGACACAGAACTCTTCTTCCATCAATGCTGCCAAATAATTCTTCATTCTTTTTATAAATGGAAATATGTTGTTGCTATAGAAATGCTAAACGCACATTAGTGTGTGTGTGTGTACACAGTGTGTACTTGTTCTCTGTTTATGTCGGACTCTGTCATCCTGTGTGTTACCGTTCTATCTCTTCAGCCGTACATGGTGTTCGGGGCAGCACACGCTCGCGTCTCGTGTGTCTCGCACATGTCTCATGTGTCTCACACGAACACGTGAGGATCACTGACATACCACAGTCGCTGAGTCTGAGACGAGGCCACACGTTTGTGGATCAGATTCCCGTCCTGGATGCAAGCGATATTCAGATTAGCTGTTTGGTTTGTGTCATTTAGGATCGGTGTCTGATTTCACTCAGAATAAATGTGCAATTAGTTACAGTCTCCGTGGTTATATGTCTGCGATATCCGTCTGCAATATCCGTCTGCATTAATTCATATCTAATGCGTCCTGTGCTTCTGTGTTATTTGTCTGGGAAATTCGTCTGAGTTTATTCATCTGCGTCTGCACTCATATCCGTCTGCGCTATTCGTCTGCGCTATCTGTCTGCATTTCTTTGCTATTGGTTTGTGCTATGTGTCTGCATTATCTGTCTGCATTTATTCATTGGAGTTATGCGTCTGCGATATCCGTCTGCGCTTTAGTCGTTTGAGTTATTCGTCTGCGCTATGCATCTGTGATATCTGTCTGCATTTATTTATATCTTATTTGTCCATCTTGTGCTTCTGTGTTATTCATCTGCGTTTATTCATTTGCGTCTGCACTTATTCGTTGGAGTTATTCGTCTGCGCTATCTGTCTGCATTTCTTTGCTATTGGTTTGTGCTATGCGTCTGCAATATCTGTCTGCTTTTATTCGTTGGAGTTATTCGTCTGGGCTATGTGTCTGCGATATCCGTCTGCATTTCCTTGTTATTGGTTTGTGCTATGCGTCTGCGATATCCGTCTGCATTTATTCATGTGCGGTATTTGTCTGCGTTTTCGTCTTGCTTTCATCGTCTGCATTTATTCGTTTGCATGTTTTATCTTGTGTTCGGTATCTGCGATAAACGTATGCATTTGCGTTATGTGTCCCCCATCTGCATTATTATCCATCTGCTTTATTTGTCTGCATTTATTTGTTGCGTTAAACAACTGTGTTACTCACCTATGTTTTTCGCGGGTTTTCCGTCTGTAATAGACAGACAGAGAGACAGGCAGATAGACAGACACTTTATTTATCCAAATAGGAAATTTACAGACAACATTTATTCATCTGCATTTATTTGTTTGTGCCAGACATGCGACACCTTACACACAGCAGGTGTGTTTGTGCTATGCACACGTCTGTGTTGAGTGTCTGCAATTATTTGTTTTTGTTATTCATGTAATTCATCTGCGTTATTTGTCTGCATTTATTCGTCTGCGTTGCGTCTGTGCCATCCTTTTGCGTAATACGTCTGCGTTATGCGTCTAAATTTATGGAACCATTATTTGTCTGCGTTGTGTCTGTGCCGTCCGTTGTCGAGCGTCTGCATTCGTGTGTCTGTTATTAGTTTTTTTGTGTTACACATCGTCTGCATTTATGCATTTGTTATGCGTCTGCTGTTATACGTCTGCGTTGTGTCTGCTGTTTGTCTTGTGTTACGTCTGGGTTAAGTGTCTGTATTTGTTCATCTGTTATGCGTCTGGTGTTCTACATTGTTTGTCTTACATTAAGCGTCTGTGTTTATTGTATGCATTTGCATCAAGTATTATCTTTTTGCGTTACACATCTCCCTTATGCGTCTGCGTCTGCATCGTGTGTCTAGCCTTAACTGTCTACGTTGAGCATCTGTGTTTATGTGCGTGTGTTCTGCGTCTGCGTGAACTATCTCTCTTTCTTTTTTGAGGCGGTGAAGTTGTTCAGATGTTCGGGTCCTGCTTGTTAGGAACACGCACGACGTCATGATGAAAACATTATTAGGCGTGAGATGTTTCCGGTGTGCTTCACTCAGACGTTCCTTCACCCGCAGCTCCAGCCTGCTCTCTTCTCAGCATGATTCTGAGGAGCAGAGCCGATCCTGGAGCAGCGCTCAGATGCTGGGATGAACATGAGATCCTTGGGTGAGAAGTAAAAGGATTAGAGAAGGAGGGGTGTTAAAGGAAAGTCCTGAATGGATGGAGTGAAAAGGTAGAAAGGAATGGGAGGGGAGGGATTGAAAGCGAGCGAGCAGGTCGGATTTTCCCAGCCTGAACGCTTTTATCATGTTCCTCGAGGGAGTTATCGGATTTGCTCCACACGGCCGAGATCAGAAAGCGGAGGAAGAGGAGGAGAACACGTCTCTTTTATCAGACAGGTCCAGACACACACGTTCGAGATCCTCACAGAGTAAAGTGCTGGAGTGTGTGTGTGTGTGTGTGTGTGTGTGTGTGTGTGTGCTGGAACTACTTTATGATAGCTTTTTACATAAGCAGCGTTTAGAAGGTTCTCCGTCTTGGTGCGGTTCTTTAGGCAGGTCCGATTAAAGCACTGGGACCCAGAACCTCAGTCACCTTCAACGTCTTGAGACATCAAGAGATCAAAGGAATGAGTTGAGAAAGTGAATGAATTCGAATTGCGGCTGCAATAAGTGACTCAAACACACGCTTTGGGCTGCAGTTTCCTTCCTTCCATGGATTCTTTCATGTTTTTCAACTTTTCGTCTTTCTGTCATGTTTATTTAATTTTTTTTTTTTTTTTTTTTTTACTTACACATCCTTTTTCTTCTCTCTCTCCCTTTAAGTTAGTTTCATTGCTTCTTTCTTTCATTTTCCATCATTCCTTTTTCTTTTTATACTTTTGTTCCCTCCATTTTTCACCTTCAATTTTCCTTCCTTCTTTTCTTCCATTTTTCTTTCTTCCTTCCTTCTTTCCTCCTTTATCCCGTCTTTTTTTTATTCCTTACCTTACTTTTTCCTTCCACACTTTCTTAGATTTTTTTCTTTCCTCTTCCTTTCTCCCATTTTTTTTTCTTTTCATTGTCTTCCTTCCTTTTTTTTCCCCATCCATACTTGCATCTCTTTTCTTCCCTTTTTTGCCTTTATTTAGTTGGTTTCATAGCTTTTTTCTTTCATCTTCCATTCAATCCTTTTTTCTTTTCATACTTCTCTTTATTATTTCTCTTTTTTTTTTCTCCTTCGATTTTTGTTCCTCCCTTCTTTTTCCTTTATCCCGTCCTTTTTTATTCCTTCCCTTTCTTTTCTCTCCATTTCTTTCCTTCCTTCCCTCTTTTCTTTTTTATCCTTCCTTTCTTCTTCCTTCGCTCCTTCCATTTTCCCTCTAACCTTTATCTCTTTTTTTTTTACTGAACTCGAACTAAACGGACAGGTTTGGTTTACAGCTTGATGGATGTTGAATGAGACGAGAGGGACAGGGTTTTTGGGATCGAGTTCCGCTTTTCCTGGAAGAAATCCGAAGAATCTGTTAGAAGTGTGTGAGGTTCGGAAGTTGAAACGTTCCAAAGCAGGAACAAAGGAATGGAACAGAAAGTGATGGAATTGTGTTAATGATGATCTGAACATCTCCGTCAGATCCTGCTCACGTTCTCCATGATATTCTCCCCGATGGAACACGTGAGACACGGGTAGATGTGTATAACTATATAACGTGACTCGGTAAATCGGACACTCGGATCGGAACATGTCTCGAACCTTTTCTCCGTAAGCGCGCTGCATTTTGACTTCTGAGGAACCTTCTCACAGTGACTCGGCCTCGTCTGAGTGCTGTACTGTAATTATCTGTCATTAGATGTTTGAGATGAGGATGGGGGGGGTTGTCGTCTGATGATGTACAAGCACTCACAGGTGTTGCTCAGTCGTTTCCAACAAGAGAAAGTTGTCACAACACACTTATAAAAACTCCTGCACTGTCAGTCTTCCTCTTCCACACACACACACACACACACAGAGAGAGAGAGAGAGAGAGAGAGACAGGGAAAGAGAGAGCGCGCAGCAGAGTGAGAGAGTGGAAAGGCGAGACTGAGACAGTGAGAGAGAGGGAGAGAGCAGTAGAGAGAGACAGACAGTGAGAAAGGTGAGACTGAGACAGTGAAAGAGAGACAATGAGGGTGAGAGATGGAGGTGTGAGGGAAATATTGAGGTAAAAAAAGGTGCAGTGAGCATGTGAGAGAGAGAGAGAGAGAGAGAGAGAGAGAGAGGAAAGGCAAGAGTGAGACAGTGAGAGAGGGGAAAGGTGAGACAGAGAGAGAGAGTGAGACAGGAAGAGACAGTAAAAGAGAGAAAAGGTGAGACTGAGACAGTAGAGAGAGAGAGAGAGAGAGAGAGAGAGAGAGAGAGAGAGAGAGTGAAAGAGGGGAAAGGTGAGAGAGAGAGAGAGAGAGAGAGAGAGAGAGAGAGAGAGAGAGAGAGAGAGAGAGAGAGAGAGAGAGGGGAAAGGCGAGAGTGAGACAGGGAGAGACAGTAAAAGAGAGAAAAGGTGAGACTGAGACAGTGAGAGACAGTAAACAGAGGGCAAGAGAGAGACAGCAGCGGTGAGAGATGGATTATGGTAAAAAAAAGGTGCCGTGAGCATGAGAGAGAGAGAGAGAGAGAGAGAAGGATAGAGAGAGACCATGAGGGTGAGAATGAGAATGGGTGAGGGAGGGTAAAAGAGTGAAGCGAGATAGACAGTGCGGATGAGTAGGAGACAGTAAGGGTGAGAGACGGGTAGTGAGTGATAGAGAGACAACGAGGGTGAGAGAGAGACAGTAGGGAAGAGGGACAACTTAGTATTAAGACTGATTGTATTCTAGTCTGTGAACTCAGGAACCAGTATCAGGATTAGTTATTGATAGAGACCATCTGTCAAAGGTTATACATGTAGTGAGAGAGAACGAAAGAGACACACAACGAGAGAGACGGTAAAGGAGAGCGAGAGAAAGAGAGAGACCGTGAGAGACAAGAAAAGTAAGAGAGAGAATCTGAGAAAGAAAGAGAAAGTGAGACACAGAGGCAAAGAAAGAGAGACTGAAATAAACACAGAGACATGAAAGAGAGTGAGACACGGAGAGACTTGCTCTGACCACTTTTAATCAATCGGTTACTATGGAAACGCAGCCTTAAAGAAGGAGCTCATTAATGTACATCTGCTGTCTGATGGAGGAAATGAATCAACACCTGCTGACCAATCAGAATCCAGCAGCACATGGAGACTCCACGTGTGACAGCGCCACGTCATTGACCAACACTGACAGCCATCTGCTCTGTGGACACACACACACACACACACACACTAATATGCATATACAGACGTAACTATGTCAGGATTTAAAAATAGTGTCTGTGTGTGTGTGTGTGTGTGTGTGTGTGTGTGTGTGTGTGTGTGTGTGTGTGTGTGTGTGGACTCTCCTATGGTGGCCTTATAAAACTGTTTTGTAATTAGTGTGTGTGTGTGTGTGTGTGTGTGTGTGTGTGTGTGTGTGTGTGTGTAAATAAGGAATGAGAATAGGCTCAGCTGTTGCTCGGGTCATGTGGTATAAGGAGGCGTGGACAGGAATAGTAGCCCACGGTTGAGGCAAATTTCCATCACCCACCCTGGTGTCCCTCCCTCCCTCCCTCCCTCCCTTCATCCCTCTTTCTCTATTTCTATCTCTCTTTCTGTATTTCTCTGTCTCTGCTTTTCTGTTTCTCTCTATCTAGGTATCTTTTTCGCCCTTCTGTTGACCTCTCCAGTGTCCACCACAACAACAAACCCATATGTTTCTCTCTTCTCCCTCTCTCTCTGTTCTTTCATTGTTGTTTTTTCTCAGATTATCCTTCCTCAGATGCCTATGACACATTGACATCAGATGGTATTTGCTCTTTATGAAGACATGCTTGTTTAGCTCTGTGTGTGTGTGTGTGTGTGTGTGTGTGTGTGTGTGTGTGTGTGTGTGTGTGTGTGGACTCTCCTTCTATGGTGGCCTTATAAAACTGTTTTGTAATTAGTGTGTGTGTGTGTGTGTGTGTGTGTGTGTGAGAAAGATAGAGAGAGAGAGACTGTATCTGGTTTTGCAGTGATGTAGTTTCCACTTTCGATCTGACTCCATATGTGTCATTCGATTTTGTTTTGCTTGTGTGTGTGTGTGTATACGTGTGTAGAAGACTTTGTGAGGACCAAAAATGGTCCCCAAAAGTGTAGCTTTGTTCATATTCGTGCACGTGTCATTCAACAAGCATGGACATTCAGCCCACAAAACTATCGAACCTTTCAGTACCGCAGCTCAGCCATTGCCAAAAGTATCGGGACACATGACTTTCCCAGCTGTATTTGGTTCTTCCCTAAACTGTTACCAGAAACTCTGAGGCACACGGTTGTATAGGACATCTTTGGATGCAACATGAAATTGTCCCTTCACTTGAACCAGGAGACCCAAACTTGTTCCAGTGTCACAAAATCCAGAATCATGAATCTATTTTCCATGGGTTGGAAGATATGAATTTTTCATGCTGACACTTTCACCCTGGTCCTTCTCACCTCACCTACACTCACTTTACTAACGTCCTTGTCTCCGAATGAGCACAAATCTGCACAAAATCTGCACAAAAGCTAGTGGAACATCATCTCAGAAGAGTGGTCAGGTGTCCAAAAACCATATTGTTTTTTAATAGGGCGCTATTATAAGTTTTTGCTACAAAACATGAGACTTTTTACGTTAGTTATGTAAATCTACAATAGCATAAGGTTAGGTGTCCTCATAATCTGTGTGTGTGTGTGTGTGTGTGTGTGTGTGTGTGTGTGTGTGTGTGTGTGTGTGTGTGTGTGTGTGTGTGTGTGTGTGTGTGTGTGCGCAAAGATTTATCACCGAGAGGTTTTTGAAGGCATGCAGAGAAGTGGAATTGGACCCCTTAGTGTGTTTCACTTTTACACCAACCAAAAAAACAGTTCCTTTATACTGCCGTTAATGATTAATGCCTTTGATTGATGTATCAACTTGACAGGAAGTCAGTGGGTGCTTGGCTTGTCGGTGACATTAAATCGCTTAGCAGATTTCACAGTGTTGGCGAGAAAGGTGACGGAAAGAACGACGCCTCCGTCACATCTCCGTCCATGCGACGCACTATTTATATTGAAACATTTTGTTGCTGAGCTCGCTGTTTTAAAAAAAAAAAAATTTATTTGCAAGTCTGTCATTTTGCAAACCTGCCAACGTCGACACCAGAGATCGCTGAAAAACACTCCTAATGTCCTAATAAAATCTGAAACGATTGCCTGCAATATTATCTCATGTACCTGAAAGCTCCGCCCCCTTGACCTAACCAATATAGACTATATTCTACATATATCTGATGCACAATATCACGTCGCACCCGGCGCACAGGTCTTGAACATGCCTATTCTTAAATTCCAGAATACGATTGGTCAGAAGCGTGTGGAATTTTTGTATATATGCACGATTTTAATACACATTCATATAAATATGTCACGGATTTACGGGGTCCGGAAGTGGGCATTTTGTGTGTGTGTGTGTGTGTGTGTGTGTGTGTGTGTGTGTGTGTGGGTGCGCCAGTAACGTGCATTATCCTATTATACACATTATATGAGTTTATTAAATTATTAGATATATTATAAAAGGTGTTTGTTCTTGCTGTGTGGCTCAGTACTGGTCCATAGTCTGGTTTCTGGGGGCCGCTGTCCTATAGAGTGCACTGTATCGGCGGTCGGCCATTTTGTTGCGGAGCCAGAATTTGCCGTGAACTTTATTCCCGACACGTTCACAAAGGCCAAGCCGCCTTTTTCTTTCACAGACACTGATAAGCAGAAGCCACACCTCTTTCACATAGGCCATGCCCCCCTTTACAAGGCCTCCCAGTTTAAGTGTAGAAGTGTAGATTAAAAACATATCTTTTTAGCAAAGCCTACACATAACACACATCACGCACATCACATCACAACCTTGTGCTCCAGAACATCTGATCACATGCACATTATCAACTTGTGCTGTTAATATCATGAACAGCAGCTACGCTAATTCCTCTCCACTGCTTCTCTTTCTCTCCCCATCCCGAGGCTTCCTGAGGTTTGGCCAGCTCCAGTCACGTCCCACCTCGTGAAGATTATGGACCTATGGATGATCATGGAGAAGTAGATGCCGAGTGTTTAAAGGCCCTGGCATGGAGAAGCTGATGCTGGATCTATGATGATCACAAATTGTTCTGTATTGTTGAAAGATTTATGACCAAACTTTTGATGTCACCCATATGAGGATGGGTTCCCCTTTGAGTCTGGTTCCTCTCAAGGTTTCTTCCTCATATCATCTAAGGGAGTTTTTCCTTGCCACTGTCGCCACGGCTGCTCATCAGGGACAAACGCACACCATTCACCTTCACTGTTGTTTTCTGTAAAGCTGCTTTGAGACAATGTCTGTTGTGAAAAGCGCTATACAAATAAACTTGACTTGACTTGACTTGACATTTGTTTACTCGTTTGTACCGACACTGCTCACAGAATAGAGTGTCCATTCAACGTACGCCGCCAACAATCCTGCTCAACGTATTCAGACCAATAATGGTTTTTTTTTTTTTTGTTTGTTTTTTTTCTTTAACCATAGAAACACTATACTATACAATACTATCATTGATAGTGTTGGATGTTTCCTCAGATTTCCTCTAGGAGATTTCCTCAGGAGGTTTCCTCAGGCGATTTCTTCTAGGAGATTTTCTCAGATTTCCTCAGGAGGTTTCTTTAGATTTCCTTTAGGAGATATACTCAGGAGGGTTCCTTAGATTTCCTCAGGAGATTTCTTCTAGAAGATTTCCTTAGGAGATTTCCTCTAGGAAGTTTCCTCAAGAGGTTTCCGTACATGGAGGTGGTAGCTTAGTGGGCAAGTCATTAGGCCCTTAACCATCAACTGCTCAGTTGTAAGTCCCTCTGAATAAAAGCGTCTGCTAAACACCGTAAATGTAAATAATTGGACTGTTATTTAACGGTTAATACGCCGGTTTTTTTTCCCCCTCAGATAAGCTGCTGTTTCATTCGTTTGTTCTGAGTTTGTTCTCGATTTTATCAGGATGTTATCACCGCACTGAGCATGTCTCGTGCTTCATGTGGCAATTTCATATCCGCTTCTGATGTCATTCTCTTTGTTTACTCTGTGTGTGTGTGTGTGTGTGTGTGTGTGTGTGTGTGTGTGTGTGTGTGTGTGTGTGTGTGTGTGTGTGTTCTGCTTTTCAGAGTTTATACAGCCCTTTTTGCACTAGTTCAAACTCCAGCCACTAATAAGGTAAGAATTACATATGCATACATTGTATGTGTGCAGTTTACCTGTGTGTGTGTGTGTGTGTGTGTGTGTGTGTGTGTGTGTGTGTGTGTATGTTTTTAGTTTGTTTTTGGCTTGTTTGCTTTATGTCAGCTGTGCGTATTTACACAGGAAGTATGAGCAGCTGTGTGTGTGTTCGTGTGTGTAGGTTTGGGTGTTAAATTCAGATTTGCAGTGTGTTTTTGTGTGTGTGTTTTGCCACGCCTCCTTCATTTTCATTGAGTGACAGCTATAGAGGCCACACCTTTTTCTCATTCAGTGTAACTGATACACAAAGGCCACACCTTATTTTTTTTTACAGATTGATAGAGGCCACACCTCTTTCCTCCTTCAAAGAGACTTGTACAAGGTGGTATCAAAAAAGTTTCGAGACTAGATTTGAAACACGCCAACAGATGGCAGCACAAAGCTGCACGCATAGTCACACGGAGCACCGACCTTTATAAGTCAGTCTCAGACATTCTCTTTTGTACATCGGGAGCTGAGCAACTGGATCTATTCTCTCTCTTCCACGCCTACTATTTTGACACACTCCACTCTCCTCACAGGTCAGTTTGTTGCCAGAAACAGCATAATCTCACTTCTACACCCATTCTACTCGCCAGCTTTGGTTCTTGTGGACTTCCCGAAGATCCAAAACATACTTTCTTGTAAACGGAGCTAGTCTCGAAACTTTCCGATTCCACCACGTTCACAAAGGCCAAGCCGCCTTTTTCTTTCACAGACACTGATAAGCAGAAGCCACACCTCTTTCACATAGGCCATGCCCCCCTTTACAAGGCCTTACCTGTTGTTTTGGGATTGGTTTTGAGTCAGTGTCCTTTTTAGCACAGGCAGACTAGCCGAACTCACCGCGGTGTGGGTTCCGGCCCTGCAGTGAGCTAAGCATGTCAGTTTGAGGTTCATGCTGTAACGCTTATGCTAACTTTATTTCTGCCAACGACTGAACTAGCCCTGGAGTCTAAAACAATTGGGCCTGGGGGGTGTTAGAATCTAATCATCGATCAGTGCTAATTGCAGACTGACAGAACAACCAGTTCTCGCTTGCTTTTGGTTGCACTTCCCTGGAATGCGTTCACTGTGTTCTGTTGGCTGATATTACTGTGTGCGTGTGTGCGCGCGTGCGTGCGTGCGAGCGCGCGTGTGTGCGCGTGTGTGTACTTTTTCACAATGCTGTTGCGAGCTCATGTGTGCTTCTTTGTCTCCAGTGATTATAAGTAAGGCTATTGGGAAACTCTTAAATCCCCTCAGGAATGTGTGTGTGTGTGTGTGTGTGTGTGTGCGCAAAGATTTATCACCGAGAGGTTTTTGAAGGCATGCAGAGAAGTGGAATTGGACCCCTTAGTGTGTTTCACTTTTACACCAACCAAAAAACCAGTTCCTTTATACTGCCGTTAATGATTAATGCCTTAAATGACTAAACTCTCAGCCACAGGTCCCTACACACACACACAATCTGTATGTTTTGGTTGTATGGAACATCAGTAACTCAATGGTTTTTCCTTTAACACCACAACAAATAATTTTTTTTTTTTTTTTTTTTTAACCATTTATTGTTACGTTTAAAGTTGAGCTCTGACACTGGAGACTCCTTCCAAAGATGTCACTATTAAACTTCTCCTCGTTGAAAATTCATGAGCCATTACTATAGAAACCTAACTTATCTAGGTTTATACCTAGCTTTATCGCGATTTTTAAATTGCCCCATAAGTATTGAAGACGTACCTCACCAGATTTAGCCAATAAAAATAAAATGTATCTTCAACTCCGCCCCTTTTTTGACATCATAGGACACTTCAACCAATAAACAAGTAGAGAAACTATGCATAGGCTAGGCTACAGTACTGTACCGTATTTCACTGTTCGTATTTCACGGTCAGTTTTGCCACGTGTGTGTGTGTATATATATGTGTGTATATATATATATATATATATATATATATATATATATATATATATATATATATATATATATATATATATATATATATATATATATTTATACATACACACAGTATATAAAATGTTTTTTTTTTTTTCACTCAGGATGATTGAGGACGGAGGGAGGAGAGGAAGGACGATGGTCGACAAAAAGCAGATCTTCACCGAGATGAGTGAGTTCTCACGTTTCACCTCAGCGATAAGCCGGGAATGTGTGATACATGAACGTGACTTTATGTGGGAGCGAGTGAAAATGTAAGCTCTTTTGTTCATACAAATAGGCAACTCATAAAACGACACTGTGCAAAGACGAACGTTGGACAAACTAAGATCCAAGGTGAGTCTTCAGAAGTTCGAAGGCTGATGGGTAGTGTAGGTCAAGACCAGAATCCTGAAAACAGAAGACTTTTTTGAACATCGCGTTCCACGTTTAGTTCCCACTCTTCTGGGAAGGTGGAGATTTTGTGGAGATTTGTGCTCATTTGGGTACTGATCTAGGCGAGGTGAGGAGGCCTGGGGTGCCGGGAAACATTCATCCTTAAAGTTTTCAGTAGGGTTGGACCTCTATAGTGGGAGATCTTCCATATATTCCCAACCCATGTAAAGCATACAGTGCATTCAAAAAGTATTTAGTCCCACGTTCACTTTTTCCAACGTTGTGTTGCAGCCTGATGTTCCAGTTTACACTTAGTACCACATTATGGCAAAGTGACACCAGAATTCTAGAAATGTCGAAGATGAGATGTTTCTACACCTTGACTGGAGTCCACCTGTGAAATAGTTTGTTAATTGGACAAAAGGCACACACAGAAGGGCTCATATACCTTTGATATACATCTGACAACAAAAACCAAGCCCCACTGGGTATTGTGGTTTTAAGTTGTACGCCATTAACACGTTTTCCCATTTGCTCGTTTCAGAAGAGCAGAATTTTGACCTGATCCGGCTCTCTACGTATCGCACGGCCTGCAAACTTCGCTTCGTCCAGAAGAAATGCAACCGTGAGTATGGCCGCACAACAACGCAGCGCTGAGACTTTTCCGAACCGTTTTCCGATCAAGTTTCATAAACGTGGGTGGGGTTATCTTGGGCTAAACAATGTTGGTGTTGCAGTGCACCTGGTGGACGTGTGGAACATGATCGAGGCGTTTCGGGACAACGGCCTGAACACATTGGAGCACAGCACCGAGCTGAGCGTGTCCCGGCTGGAGACCATCGTCTCTTCCGTCTTCTACCAACTCAACAAGCGTCTGCCCACCACCTACCAGATCAACGTCCAGCAGAGCATCAACCTCCTGCTTAACTTCCTGCTGGCTGCTCACGACAGGTCTGCACTTCCACGTCGCCTCGCTCTGTGTGTGTGTGTGTGTGTGTGTGTGTGTGTGTGTGTGTGTGTGTGTGTGTGTGTGTGTGTGTGTGTGTGTGTTAGATTGGAGGATCGACAATGTCTGACTTTCCATACTCTCTGTGTGTGTGAGTGAAAGAAAGAAAGAAAGAAAGAAAGAAAGAAAGAAAGAAAGAAAGAAAGAAAGAAAGAAAGAAAGTGATGCTGAAAATATTGTGTAACAATAATACTGTGTGTGTAAGAGGTTAATAATGGAGACCTGGCTTTAATAGAATTGTGTTAATGAATGAATTATTTGTGTGTGTGTGTGTGTGTGTGTGTGTTTTTCTAAAGATTCATAATGGAGACCTGGTTGTAACTAGAAGTAAGCTAATAAATGAATTGTGTGTGTACGTGTGTGTGTTTTAAAGGTTCATAATCAGGACCTTGGTTTAATAGAATTTCGTTAATTAATGGATTTTGTGTGTGTGTGTGTGTGTGTGTGTGTGTGTGTGTGTGTGTGTGTGTGTGTGTGTGTGTGTGTGTGTGTGTGTGTGTGTGTGTGTGTGTGTGTGTGTGTGTGTGTGAGAGAGAGAGAGAGAGAGAGAGAGAACGAAAAGAAAGGTAAGCGTTGCTAAATAGGTTGTGTGACCGTTGTACTGTGTGTGTGTGTGAGAGAGAGAGAGAGAGAGAGAGAGAGAGAGAGAGAGAGAAAGAAAGGTAAGTGAAGCTGAATTTGTTGTGCGACACTGATACTAAATGCTATCTCTTTGTGTGTGTGTGTGTGTTTCACAGTGAAGGCCAGGGCAGCGTGACGGTGTTCTCCGTGAAGGTCATGCTGGCTTTACTGTGCGGAGGGAAGATCGTGGATAAACTGCGCTGTAAGCATGGGCATAAATTTCATTTAACAGTAGGGGGGGACAATCAATATAACATTTCTCATGAGCAATTTTTGAAGGGGGACACAAATAATACAGTCAAATTGTACTTACAGTATAAAGACACAGTGTCCCCACAGTGAAAAACTTTGTTTCTATCATTATTATTGTAGCACGGAGACTGCGTCAATTATAATGGTAATTCAAACTGCTTTACATAAATAAAGTAAAACTATCATAAAAAAAAAATTATCACAACAATAAAAACAAGGAATTAAACAAAAGGTTTCACATTTTATTTACAAATTAATTAAGACACTTAAGAACGGAATAGAAATTGATTATAAAAATACAGTGGGGTCAGTTCAGACGTAGCACAGTGCTCATTTAGTAAATGCACAGATAAACAATATGCTAATTGTGTGTTAATGTTAACATTATACCAAGTCGTCCCAAATAAAACACTGCATGGGGAAACGGCTTTGGTGTGTTAGTGTCAGTGCGCTATGCTACAAGCTATTGTAAACAAGCTAACGTTCACTACATAAGTCATATTTTAATCGCTAATAGAGCAGATTCATGGAAAATTACATCGCTAATCAGCATTTTTGCCGTAACTAATTTATGAATGAGTCTGCATCAACTACATTAAAGAGTTTTATTTAAAGTGAATAAAATACCCTAGTAAATGGAGTTGACATGTCCCTTCCGTCCCCCCCTGGGATTTACGCCCATGGCTGTAAGTGTTTCTCTTCACCTCCATCACCACGAGTCAGATGTAGCGCCGCCCCCTGATGGACAACCCTGGCAATTACATTCTTAAAAAATATATTCTGTCCTTCAACACACACAGTAACACAAAAAGCCTCACAGCCTCCTTTATTCTCTCTCTTAGAACAGCACAATGTAGTGGCAAAGCATCATATCACGATTCTCCACATTTGTGCGATACACGGTTTTAATATAAAGCAGCGTTTTCCGGGCCCAAGTACCCGGACTCAGTCCCCCAGCCACTGTCCAATAAATCACAGAAATCCAGAGCTCTGTAGATTTAGACCCCAGACACTGATTTTTTTTTTTTTTTTTTTTTTTGAGTTTTAGATGCCTACCAAAGCCAGCATCAGATTCATTTGCTTGTTACTACAAGAGCAAAGCCAAAGATTGTGGAAAATCTGATCATTGTGTTTCACGTCTGGTTTTTAAACTATTAAGACATGGTCTAGATAGAGGTGCAAATAGAGGTTTGCAGTAAAGGCAGTGCAAATGGTTGCCTGTTGTATGTAGTGTATTTATTCTTGTATTTACAGAAAATCTTCACAAATTCGCCACCAAATCTTTACAAACTCCACAAAACCTCTATTAATCTCCACAAAAAAAATCTCCACACATCAGCACAAATCACCTTTAAATCTCCACAGGAAATCTCCGCCAAATCATCACAAATCTTCACATAATTGCCACCCAATTTCCACATAATCTCCACACCAAATCTTCACAGATTTCCACACTGAATCTTCACCAAATCTCCACACTAAATCTTCAAAAATCTTCACACCAAAAATGTTCACACCAAATCTTCAAAAAATCTCCACACAAAATCTTCACCAAATCTTCACAAATCTCCAGACCAAATCTCCACACTGAATCTTCACCAAATCTTCACCAAATCTTCACGAATCTCCAGACCAAATCTCCACACTGAATCTTCACCAAATCTCCACACCAAATCTTCACGAAATCTTCACGAAATCTCCACACCAAATCTCCACAGATCTCCATACCAAATCTCCATACCAAAACTTCACAAATCTCCTCCTCATATCTTCACACCAAAACTTCACCAAATCTCTACAGATCTCCGCCCCAAATCTCATACAAAAATATCCATTGAATCTCTTCCAAATCATGTTCAAAAAGAATCACATACACATCTTATGGTCAGGCACCCACATACTTTTGGTCTTATAATGTATAGTGCGTGTTGTTACGTTTAAATCGTAGAGCATTTCTGACTGTTTGGAAGAGAGACCCAGGATGTAGATGATGTGTGTGTGTGTGTGTGTGTGTGTGTGTGTGTGTGTTAGATATTTTTTCTCAGATCTCCGACACTCAAGGAGCGATGACTCTGCCGAAGTTTGATCTCTTCCTGACTGAGGCACTGAAGCTGCCGTCCGCTGTGTTCGAAGCTCCGTCCTTTGGCTACACGCAACGATTCGCCCGCTCCTGCTTCCCACAGCAGGTATACACACATGCCCACACACACACACACATCTTGGCACATCTATTTTTGACCAGGTTCTTTGCAGAACCTCTTAAGCTCCATCAGGTTGAATGGGGAGCGTCAGTGCACAGCCATTTTCAGATCTTTCCAGAGATGTTCAGTCTGGTTCAAGTCGTAGCCACTTCTTTGTCCTGTTGTAGATAAACTACCCAGTCTGAGGTCCAGAGCACTCTGAAGCAACTATTCATCAAGGACATATCTGTACATTGCTGCATTCATCTTTCCCTTGATCCTGACCAGTCTCCCAGTTCCTCCTGCCGCCACCACCATGCTTCTCTGTAGGGGTGGTATTGGCCAGGTGATGAGAGTTGCCTGGTTCAAGTTCGCTTCAGCTTAAGATCAGGAATAGATGGCCGGACATTCTCCTTCAGGATTTTTTTGGTAAACAGCAGAATTTATGGTTTCATTTATCACAGCAAGTCTTCCAGGTCCTGAAGCAGCAAAACAGCCCCAGACTATCACACTACCACCACCATATTTTACCCTTGGTGTGATGTTCTTTTTCTGAAATGCGGTGTTACATTTACACCAGACGTAATGGAACACACACCTTCCAAAAAGTTCATCTTTTGTCTCGTCAGTCCACAGAGTATTTTCCCAAAAGTCTTGGGGATCATTAAGATGTTTTCTGGCAAAACTTAGACGAGCCTTTATGTTCTTTTTGCTTAGCAGCGGTTTTCGTCTTGGAACTTTGTCATGCAGACCATTTTTGCCGTTTCTTTTTTATTGTGGAGTTATGAACACTGACCTTAACTGAGGCAAGTGAGACCTGCAGTTCATTGGATGTTGTTGTGGGGTCTTTTGTGACCTCTTGGATGAGTCATCGCTCTTGGGGTAATTTTGGTGGGCCGGCCACTCCTGTGAAGGTTCTCCTTTGGAATAGGCAGATTGCATATTTGGAATGGGCTCCATCGATGCTGAATGGAATGTACACAGGTTTTAGAGCAACAAATTCTTTCATCCTAAAAATGCCACGCGTATTTGAGCAAGTTAACGCTAACTGCATAGTGGATTTATTACAATAGCATGACTTTGTAGTAGAAGAGTTCGGGTACTGAACTGGTCTGCCTGCAGTCCAGACCTTTACCATTTGCAAACATTTGGCGCATCACTAAACAGAAAACACAACAAAGGACACTCAGAACTGTCGAGCAGGTAGATTTCTGTATCAGACACATATGGGACAACAGACGTGATGCTTCATTGTGGTAAACTTTTTTGAGACCTGTTTCAGCCATCATATTCAAAACTACCGTTTAAAAAAAAAAAAAAAAAAAGAAAGAAAAACAATGGCTAAATGTGTGTGTGTGTGTGTGTGTGTGTGTGTGTGTGTGTGTGTGTGTGTGTGTGTGTGTGTGTGTGTGTGTGTGACAGAAGAAGGTGATGTTGAACACATTTCTGGACACGTTGATGGCTGATTCTCCTCCCCAGTGTCTTATCTGGTTGCCCCTCTTACACCGCCTGGCAAACGTAGAGAACGGTATCTATCTCTCTCTGTGTTTTACTGTTACACACACACACACACACACACACACACACACTCTGCTACAGCTTCACGTCTTGCATTTACGTAAAATAAAAATTTTTTATTTCTATTTTGTATGAATTTTAAATGTCCTCTCTTTGTGTTGGTGAGTCTTTTGCTTGGTCTCTCTCTCTCTCTCTCTCTCTCTCTCTCTCTCTCTCTCTCTCTCTCTCTCTCTCTCTCTCTCTCTCTCTCTCTCTCCAGTCTTCCACCCGGTTAGCTGTTCATACTGTCGCAGTGAGAGCATGATTGGTTTTCGGTATCGCTGTCAGCAGTGCTTCAACTACCAGCTGTGCCAGACGTGCTTCTGGCGTGGCCATGCCAGCGGTAACCATAGCAACCAGCACCAAATGAAGGAGCACTCATCCTGGGTGAGGCACCATTACCAGTACATTCCCACTACAGTCCACTTCAGTCCATTATGTTCCATTACAGTCCACTTTAGTACATTACAGTCCATTATAGTCAACACCAGTCCATTGTCTTCCACTTCTGTCCATTACAGTCCACTTCAGTCCATTATGGTCTACTTCAGTCCATTACAGTCCACTTTAGTCCATTACAGTTCATTACAGTCCCTTATGGATTATTACAGTGCACTACAGTCCCTTATGGATTATTACAGTCCACTACAGTCCATTATGGATTATAACAGTCCACTACAGTCAATTGTGGAATATTACAGTCCATTGTGGATTATTACAGTTCACTGTAGTCCACTACACCACCATTACATTAATTATAGGAATTCCCGAGCCAATATTTATGGTTGCTGGTTTTATGGGTCAAAAACATTTAATACTTTGATGTCCTGGGATTTTCTGTGTGGGTCAATAATCTGTGTGTGTGTGTGTGTGTGTGTGTGTGTGTGTGTTTGTGTGTGTTTGTGTGTGTTTGTGTGTGTTTGTGTGTGTTTGTGTGTGTTTGTGTGTGTTTGTGTGTGTTTGTGTGTGTTTGTGTGTTTGTGTGTGTGTGTGTGTGTGTGTGTGTGTGTGTGTGTGTGTGATAGAAATCTCCTGCTAAGAAGTTGGGTCGTGCCATCAGTAAATCATTTGGGTGTGTCCCGAGCCGAGAACCCCCTCACCCCGTCTACCCAGAGGACCCGGAGAGACCCCTTGACCTCTCCAACATTGTGTAAGTGTGTGTGTGTGAGTGAGTCAATCAATATTATATGAGTGCTTGGTCTACTACATGAAGTGTAGTGTCTTATTTTTGTTCTCTCTTTTTCTCTATTTTATTTTCTTTCTTTTTTCTTTCTCTTTCAGTATTTCACCCGTTTCTTTCTTTTTCCTGTTTCTCTTTTTTCTCTCGCTCTTTTTCTTTCTCTTTGTAACTCTCTTTCTCTCTTTGTTCTGTCTCTATTTCTTTCTGTCTTACTTTCTCCTTTTCTCTCTACTTTTCTTTCTGTCTTTTCCTCTTTCTTTCTCTCTTACTTTTTTCTTTCTCTCTCTTACTTAGTCTTTTTTTTTTCTGCCTCTCTATCTTTTGTCGCTTTCTTTCAATATCTTTCCGACTCTGACTTTCGGTTCCTGTCATTCTCTTTCTCTCGTGCTTTTGCTCTTTGCTCCATGTCTCTATCGCTTTTTTCTTTTTTTCTTCTTCTTTCCTTTGTTTTCACTGCTTCAGAAAGTGTGTTTGTGTGTGTGTGTGTGTGTGTGTGTGTGTGTGTGTGTGTGTGTGTGTGTGTGTGTGTGTGTGTGTGTGTGCTCTCTCTCCCCAGTCCGCCCCGTCCAGTACCAAACAACTTGACTGTCCCAGTTCCGCCCCCTAGTCTAAGCCCCGGCTCTAATCAAAGGTGAGTTACTATGTTCACAACACTCGACTCCTGTTTGTGTGTATTGTGGTACTGTTTGTGTTCTCATCAGCTAATTAGAACCTGAGATTAAACAAAAACACACACACATGCAGATTTACAGCTACTGTGCATCACCCATTATGTTCACTCACCTGTGTGTGTGTGTGTGTGTGTGTGTGTGTGTGTGTGTGTGTGTGTGTGTGTAGGGTGCAGGGTATACCTGCTGCTCAGCGTCTGAATGAGGAACATGCACTGATTTCAGCTTATGTGAACAAACTGCAGGCGAGTCCACGGTGAGTGTGTGTGTGTGTGTGTGTGTGTCCACACAATCCACTACAGTCTATTACAGTCCACTGCACTCCATTACAGTCCATTACAGTCGACTGCGGTCTATTACAATCCAATATAGTCCACTACTGTCCAC
>NC_139602.1:6133051-6155551 GCF_946808225.1 Silurus aristotelis
CTCTTGGATGAACTTTTTCTCCCTCTCTTTTTCCCACCAACCCTCTCTTTGTCTCTTTCGATCTGTTTCTCTCGGTCACTCGCTCTGTCTGTCTCTCGTTCGCAGTCTCACATCTGTGTCTCTGTCTCGCTCTCCCTTTTTTTTTTTTATTATTCTGTTTCTCTCTCTGTGGTGCTTTTTATTTCCTTCCAATTTCCCTCTCGGTCAATCTCTTTGTCTGTCTCTCGTTCGCTCTCTTTCATCTCTGTGTCTGTCTCGCACTCTTTTTTTCTCACTTTTTACGTCTCTGTCTCTCTTGTTCTCTCGCTCTCTCTCTCTCTTTCTGCATTGCTCATTTTCTCAGGTGCAGTCTCTTTTTTTTTCTTTTTCTGTCTATCTTTTTCTCCGTCTCTCTCTCTCTCTCTTGGTCACACTCTTTGTTCGTCTCTCTTTGTGTCTCTGTCTCACTCTTTCTTTTCTCACTGTTTATCGCTCTGTCCGTCTCGTTCTATTGCTCTGATTCTCTCAGTTGCATCCTCACATTGTCTTCATCTCTGTCACACTTTGTGTCTCTTGTTCTCTTTCTTTCTCCACATTGCTCGGATTCTGTCTCATGTTCTTGCTCCCTTTTTATTCTGTCTGTTTTAGGAGCACGCAGAAACCTGCGGAACGATCTTCTGGTGGCAGCTGATTCCATCACCAACACCATGTCCAGTTTAGTCAAAGAGCTGCACACTGGTACGAGAATACACACACACACACACACACACACACACACACACACACACACACACACACACACAAACATACACGAAAAAACTTAACCTTTTATAAACACACTGAACTTCAAACGCACTACTTCAATAATAAAGTTAATGCAAAAACAGAATAACAAGAATACGTCTCACGAGGTGTCTGTGTGTATTTGTTGGTGTTTCTGTGTGTGTTTGTGGTTTTATTTGTTGGTGTGTCTGTGGGTGTATCTGTGGGCATGTTTGTGGGAGTATATGTGTGTGTCTGTGGGTATATATGTGGGTGTATCTGTGGGCATGTTTGTGGGTGTATATGTGTGTGTCTGTGGGTGTATCTGTGGGCATGTTTGTGGGTGTATATGTGTGTGTCTGTGGGTGTATCTGTGGGCATGTTTGTGGGTGTATATGTGTGTGTCTGTGGGTGTATCTGTGGGCATGTTTGTGGGAGTATATGTGTGTGTCTGTGGGTGTATCTGTGGGCATGTTTGTGGGAGTATATGTGTGTGTCTGTGGGTGTATGTGTGTGTCTGTGGGTATATATGTGAGTATATCTGTGTGTGCATCTGTGGGCATGTTTGTGGGTGTGTCTGTGGGTGTATCTATGGGTGTATCTGTGGTCATGTCTGCGGTTGTATCTGTGGGCATGTTAGTGGGCGTGTCTGTGTGTGTGTGTCTGAGGGCATGTCTGTGGGTGTGTCTCACAGTGTGTCTCTGTGTGTAGATGAAGACGTAATGGAGGAAGAACAGAGACTGCGGAATGGAAGAGACAGAGGTACACACTTACCTTCTAAATTTGCAAAACCAAAGTTCTGACTTAGCGCTCCAGTGGCTTTATGTATACCTATGTCACAATTCTGTAAGCTCCACCCACTTCTTCCTGAAATGTCCTCACTGGAGTACTAGTTTCAAGTTTTCACTCTCCAGGGTTTTCATATATACCCAAGTCACAATCTTCTAAGTTTTACCCACTTTCAGAGCCATCAGAATGGAGTGCCGACGCCTGTAGCGTGAAATACATGTTGTTTAAAGGCTGTTGCTTTAACCAATCAGATATCCAGTTGACGACTCTGGGGCCATCTAGCAGGCGTCCGATAACGTCATCATTTTCACGTCCTTATATCGTATTTGGGTGGATTTACTAGCTGTTTTTTTTTTTTCTTTTCATTCCACAAAGACTGACAGAGGAAACAGTTCAAATGTTGTTTCCTCTCAAATTTGCACAAAAACACACTCCATTTGCGGCTCCAGTGAAAGGAGACGTGTCGAATTGTGTTTCTTGCTTTAGTAATGACCTTCGTTCTCGCTTTCTCTAATATCGGTGCGTAATAATGACGGTATCAAGAGACCATTTTTACGGTCGCGCAACCGCTTCATGGTCTTCCAAACTCCGCCCCCTAAAGCGTTTGTTCTGCAAAAACCTCAACCTTATTGAACCGAAGAAGAAAAAAAAAAATGAGTGTTTGTGTTCGCGATTGTGTGACATTGAGGTTTTTACCTCAGACACGCGAAATGATCTGCTCTTTAACCTCCATCGATTCACTTCTAATTAAGTGTCCTGCTGCTTCCAGGTTGTAGTGTAGTTAAACCTGGGCTGTGATGTTTACAGCTTATGTCTAGTGTGTGTGTGTGTGTGTGTGTGTGTGTGTTGGACTGCCCTAATTACTTGTAAGCATCAACCAGGGAGCAGTTTGAGTGTGTGGGATGTGGAATGATTTTCCTCCTTCTCCTTTACTTACTTTCTGCCTCACCCAGAACGAACACACAATTTTGCCTTGAAAATCAGAAAGGAGGCAGGGCTTAAATTCTGACGCATTATTCACTCTCACGAATGCCTTTTCCTCGTTTCAGGTGCGGCGGTGGGACAGGTGAGAACGACGACTCAGCAGACTCCGCCCAGAGAATCCAAGCGTCCCGTTCACGGCCTATTTTCGTGAAGATGAAGAGGAGCCCGGCGGAGACACAAGCTTCCAGGAGCCACTGTTTAGAACGAAAAGATTTTTTTTTCTCTCCCAGTTTTATTTAGTCGTGTTTGGTTTCGGTTTGTGTTTGTACGATTAATAAGCTCAGTTTGAAATCATATTGGTTGAAAGCTAGATATATAAAAAAAAGAGAAAAAACTACTGAGAACGAGGAGGCGCTAATCGAGTGACGGAACGGAGACTTCGGATTGTTTATAGTTTTATGGGATGTATAAAGAAGGTTGAAGGTGATAAAAGTGATAAAAGGAGGGACAAAACTTGATGATGAAAGCAAAAGAGAAAGTGAGGTGGGAATCACGTAGGTCGCTGAAACACAGTTAAAGAAAGGATTCGTTTGCGCCGTTAATTTATTATTTTTTATTTATTTTTCTCAGTCGGCTTCGAAGCTCCCGCAGGCGTACGCGTCTAACGAGAGGTTCGCGATCGTAAATCTTCGGGCAGAAAAAAAATCGAGGGTCTGCCTGACTCGGACTCATTTTTAACGCGTTTACGTTACATGAAAACCACGTCCGATCGAGTGGCAGCTATTTTTGGTGGTGCTGAAGACTACTAGACTATGAAGTCGCGATTTTGGTTCAGTTTCCTGTGGAGAAACACATTTCTAACATATATGGTGGTTTTTCCAAAAACTGGTGAATCCATCGCATTACGCAACCCGAGTAGTTTAGGTGGTAAGGGGCCTCGCTCAAGGTCCTGGCAGGAACAGTGGCAGCTTGGAGGTGCTGGGATTCGAAGTCACGGCCTTCTAAACAGCGTTCTTTGGTCCATTTTCTGCAGCTTTGCAGATCAGATTCACGTCTGGTGGCGAGTTGAGTCCGAGTCCAGTCTTGTTTTCCAATCTCGCCTTCAAAGCCCCGCCTCCAAAGCCCCGCCTTTATAAAAAAACCCGCCTCCAACCCCCTTCTCCCCAAACCCCAGCCTCCAATGCCCAGCCCTCAAAGCTAATGTTCCAGGATGGAAAACATCAAATAGCCTCCTATTGAAGTCACTCCAGTTTTTTTAGAAGAAACTCCAGGAAAACTCTTCGGAAGTCTTGAATTTGCTGCCTGCGTCTGCCGTTTGCAAAATCGGCCTTTTGAAGTATCGGATCGTGGATTCGTCCGTTATTTTTTGTTTGTTTTTTCTTCTCGAAAGTGTGTGTAAATATAAAAAAGTTACAGATGATTTGGTTTTTATAGAACTCGTTTTCGGTACAGGAAGCGGAACCCGAGAAGGGCTGTCAAACGACTGAAATGTGCGCGTACTAAGTCCTGACCAGGAGACGTTACCCACGATGCCTCACAGCGTAGGTTTTATTTTATTTTAAACACTGTTTGTAGTAACGTGTGTGCAAACAAAAACACACACATACACACTTACGCAAATATATGACCTGCTGTGCTGTGTACTTACTTATACAAGTGTGTGTGTGTGTGTGTGTGTATAATGCTGGACTGCCACTATAATGAAACTGCCTTATATGAATCTCAAAACAATTTGCGGGAAATGTTTGTATTTTGTATTTTTCCCGAAACATGCGCAATTGCACCCCCTATCTTTCCAGGAGGGTGATGCGTCTCAAATCCCACAGTACTTTTGTCCAAACGGCGTATTTGTATGTTCATACAAAGTTTCAGTTCGTGCTTTTAATTTCTTATAGGATAAGGAAAAAATAGTTTCTAGAAAAAAACGAAGTCGGAATTCTGCTCGATCGGAAAAAGTGCCTCAAAGTGTAAAACGATGCGGGATAAGTGACTGCAGTTTGGTTCGGAGAGACATCTGAAGATGTAAACAAATTTTTTTTCCCCAAGAATTCTCACCGTTTTTTTTTTTGTCTTCTTTATTCACATCCTATTCGTATGTCTGGTTGCGATCAATGCACAAATCCCTCGTTGTGTTCCTGGTGAAACGGAAAACTCGTTCGTTTCTTCTTTAGAGTGCTCTTATAATAAATGGATTGTTCCTTTCACGTGTGTGTGTGTGTGTGTGTGTGTGTGTGTGTGTGTGTGTGTGTGTTGTGTGTGTGTCTGTGTGTGTGTGTGTGTGTGTGTGGCAGGTTCGGGGGGGGCTCATGGTGCCGGTAACCATCAGGTTTTATTTTTAAGTCCTCGTCCTCCTCAGGTCATGTGACCGGCATCCAGACTATGTTTCATATCAGGCGAATCAAATCAGTGTCTGATTTTTCAAATGTATTAAATAAAGTGCTATTTTTTCAAATTGAAATGTTTCTCTTTTTTTTTTTTTTTTTGTAACGATACAGTGTCCATAATGTTCAATAAGTGTGTGTCAGGACATGAGCTGGATAATTGTTGTATAAATATCATGAAGAGATTTTGTCATAATACTTTTTACTGAGTTCTGCAGTTCTGTCCCCAAAATTGATGTGTTAGAAGCAGGAAAAATGGGCGAGCGTAAGGATTTGACCGAGTTTGACGAGGGCCAAATTTGGACATCTAGACGACTGGGTCAATTCAATTCATTTTTATTTGTATTGCGCTTTTAACAATGAACATTGTCTCAAAGCAGCTTTACACAGATAATGTGGTGATTAAAAGTGAATATATTCTTTATCAGTGTAAGTTTGTCCCTGATGAAAAAAAACGGTGGCGACTGTGGCAAGGAAAAACTTCCCGAGATGACATAAGGAAGAAACCTTGAGAGGAACCAGACTCAAGAGGGAACCCATCCTCATCTGGGTTCCACTGAATGTCCATTTATAGCAGATATACGATGTTGTGGGGTACAGTGATGATGACCAGAAGCGAACTGTAGTCGTGAGTCCTGAGTGTAGCAGACTGTTGACATTAACTACAATCCAATCCATCCTCAAAGCGCCCGTTCTTACTCCGGAATTTCATTGACCACCCAAGGCGTTGATGTGAAACCGTCCCAAGCTGCACAGAATGGCCTCCGAATGAAGAGAACACTATCCAGAGGCAGGCCTGGACGAAGTGGGAAGATCCACAGAGGGGAGAGGGGCAGGAACAGTGGTCACTGGAACCTCAGGAGCAAGTTTAACTCGACCGAGAGAGAGAGAGAGAGAGAGAGAGAGAGAGAGAAGGAGTGGTGAAGGCGAAGGCTGGTCCGTGTGGCTCCAAAAGACGAGCTTTTATAGCTCAAACTGCTGAAGAAGTTCATGCTGTTAATGTTCGATGGGTCAGAACTGTTTTAGCAGCAAAAGGGGACCAACACAATATCAGGCAGGTTGTACAAAGCATAGAGGTCAAGACCCATAATCCAACATGACTACAGAGATAAAAAGGTTATAAAATATGAATTTATAAACTAAAAATGTTTTACTCTAATGACTGAGCCAATGGTGACTGTGGCAAGGAACAACTCCCTGAGACTTCATGAGGAAGAAACCTTGAGGGGAACCAGAGGGGTACCCATCCTCATCTGGGTGGCAGAATGTCCATTCATTACAGTTCCATCGTTGTTGAGGTGCAGTGTTTAGTGATGGATGCTTATATGCAGAACTGTTACTGCAAACTGTGGTCCTGAGCCCATTGTAGCAGCCTGTTTATATTCATTACTGTTCAAATCCATCCATCCATTGTGTGACCACCAAGTGAAGAGAACTCCATCCAGAGCGACGGCTGCAGAACCTTAAGAGAAGACGAGGACAAAATTACACGATGTAAGTACAGTTTCGATCAAAGGTGCCAAAACCTTTTGTTTTTAATATGGGCCATGGGGCGAAAGTGAATGTATGGATCAAAATGTTTAAAATTTCAAGTCAAATTTATTTATATTTTGTATTATATTTATTATTTCAATAAAAAAAAATTGCAGCTTGAAATCATCTTTAGAAAATAGAATTTTAAATGTAAAACCCAAACACTTTAATAGTATTAATAGTAAACTATGACTTTAAGGCTGAGGTATGAAATGTGAATTTTGTGTCCCGGTATACCCCTAGTGTCAATAGTTATTTTGCCCCCTAACCCCCAACTTTGCTATAAATAAAACAGAAGCATGGTGATCATTAACTGGTGCCGTGACTCGGTCAGAATTAAAGCATTTTTTTCGCTTTTACAAAGCAGAACCGTGCTGTTATGGATGGGGGCGGAGCTTATTTCAGGGCCAGAAAGATAAAAACAAGAAAGCGGATCGGTTTGCTTGCCTACTCTGTAGATAAAAGGAAGGTGTAATTTAATCCAATATTTTCGCCGGCTCTGGCTGAGGGTAAATATCAAAGGAATTTATTTCACAGTTGAAATGTGTGATTTGTGATCAGGAATTCACCTTTGACCATAAAGATAATCTTGCTGGTGAAGAAACATGGCTGTGTTTGTTCTCAGTGTTTTTAGCATTCTCCCTAGTAACACAGTGACCTATTAAAATGGTTTTGTCATGTGATTCACGTGCCCTAAGCTGTGGTGTGTGTGTGTGTTGGATCTTCTCTTTTTCTGGCATAGTTGTAACAGTACTGAAGATATTTCCAACGACATCTGCACAACTACTCCATCCACATCTCCACCTATATCTATATGCACAGCTCCACAGCAGGTCCTCACACATCTCCACCTATATCTCCGCAACTGTTCCACCAATACCTCGAAAAGTGCTCCACAACAGCTTCCCCTGTAGGTCCACCTATATGTTGTTTTTCCCGCCAAACTTGGAGGCACATAATTGTATAGGACGTCTTTGGATGAACATGGAAATTTCCCTTTACTTTATTTCGGACACCGTAACCTGTTCCAGCATGTACAAAGCCAGCTCCATAAAGATTGAAGAGGTCGAAGATCTGCTGCACCCCTGTATGCTGAAGATCGCTTTAACCTGAGGGGTTTTCTGACCTCTGTGACCAGGGGGTCATCAAGGGTGTTATCAAGTGAGGATAAATTGATGACCTCTGATCTTTCTGTAAGGGCGGGACAAAAAAAATAAAAAGGCGTCAAGAGAGAGGCAGCAACAGCAGAGATAGATGGAATGAGAACATATATATATGTGTGAGTGTGGTCAGGCGGCCATCTTGGCGAGCCGCCAACACAAGCCGGAGAGACATGGGGCGCATTTTAATGAGAGCGAGGCGAACTGAGGACAGTGTGTGTGTGTGTGTGTGTGTGTGTGTGTGTGTGTTCGAGAGACATAATGAGTGAGAGAAAGCCTGCGAGCTGTGTGTGTGTGTGTGTGTTGTCAGGTAAACCACAAGCGTTAGCATGTATTAAAGGCTCAAATAAAAGTGACGTAATTTGATACGTGGCCTAATCAGATCACTCTATAATTGGAACAGCTGTGTGTGTGTGTGTGTGTGTGTGTGTGTGTGTGTGTGTGTGTGTGTGTGTGTGTGTGTGTGTGTTAAAATAGCCCAGCTACGGTTTACCCAAGGACACATTCCAGATCGGCTCCCTTTTCCCTTCCCCATTCTCCACCATTAAGCCTTCCTCTGTTGCAGTTCCTCCCTTCCTGTTCATTTCTTCTCTCACACACACACACACACACACACACACACACACACACACACACCCCATAATAAACACCAGAATGTGGGAGAAAAATGTAAAAGAATGCACAGACTTCAGCTCCAGTAGTATAGTATACATGTCATATTGTTTTGTCCACTAGGTTGTAAAAGTGGGGACTGGAGTTTCCCCTGAATTTCTCTTAATACTGTATAATGATGTCCGTTTCACACAAACGCACACATACACACTGGGATAAAGAAAATAAAAACTCTGAGGTCATTTGCTTCGATTTGTCACTTGGTGGGGCGTTTGTGAATCATGCTAACATCGCAGGACGGTGCGGTTAGCGTTAATGCTAGCGCACTTCGCAGAAATGTGTAATTGTACTTTATGGTGCTTGAGTTATTTTTTTTATTGGCTACATTCTTCTTTTACTAAGTATCATATAGATATAAGCGAGTTTTACTCTCTAATGAAATATATTTAAGCTTCCATATCGGCACTTTTTACTCCACTATCTTTTAATCAGTGGTGGGAAGTAACAAAGTACAAACCTTCGAGATTTAAACCTTCAGCACAACAAACATTTATTCACAACGTCTTGTCTTTACTCTGATATAAAAAAAAAAACAAAAAAACACCGAAATAACAATTTTTCATCAGCAAACATTTGTTTTAAAGATGCGCCAAGTTTCGAATCAGAAACAAAATCCGCCATGATGCGCAAATCCGACAATTTACCCTCTGGGGTCGACAAACGCACAGGCGAGTTTTGTGGCATTTTTTTCCCCATTTTTTTTACTCAAGTCATATTGGAATTGGTGAATTTGACATAGGAATAGACTAGATGCCATTTGATTTCTATACTTTTACTCAAGTAAGATTTGCAGGTACTCTTTACACCTCTGGCAGTTCGATAGGCATAAAAGCTTTCAGCAGAGTTCTTCCAGAGAGCTCGCTAGTTGGCGATCCATGAGATTGGGGGTGTGATTACCAAGAAATTTAAATCTTTCGATGCTAATCAACTTCATTAGCATCGGAAGCTTCAAATTCAAACCTGCTAAAAGAATAAAGTACCAATGGTTCACACTGTCAGAACGGCATTGTGGGTATTTGTGTTTGATGGTTGTGACGTGTCTTCCAGCAGACCAGGTGTTATTTTAGAAAAAAAAACGCACTTTGGGGGATTTTTGTATGACAAAACAGTGCTGTTTAGATTTAGGGTTTTGTGTGTGTGTGTGTGTGTGTGTGTGTGTGTGTGTGTGTGTGTGTGTGTGTGCGTGCGTGCAGGTGTATGTTGGTGAGGTTGAGTGTGTGTTTGACCTGCTCATGGTGGGGGCAATTTTGAGTTGAGACGCTTTATTTATGACCTTCTTCCCAGTGTGTAGCTCTTTGGAGCTGCTTTAAATCAGCCGTGTGTGTGTGTGTGTGTGTGTGTGTGTGTCTGTGTGTGTGTGTCTGTGTGTGTGTGTGTGTGTGTGTGTGTGTGTTGTGCAAGGCAGTAAGTGGGTCACTCTGAGCTCAGTGGAGCCATTTTGGATGGCAGCTGCAGAGAATGTGTGTGTTATTAAGCATTGGGGGAAATGGGGGCAGTGATAATAAACTAAAAAAAAATTCGAAGGAATCTGTCATGAGACCTTCAAAATCAGCAGTATGGGCTCCTGTAGCGTAAAATACATGTTGCTCGGACCTGTTGCTGTAACCAATCAGATAGCAGGCATTCAATAACCAGCATTTCCACGTCCTTTGATTGGATGGTCAGAGAGCCCACTAGTCAAAGCTCGCAAACCCCATCTGTAGCAAACTGCACAAGCTTCGATATATTCATGTGGATATAATCGTTTATATATTTTTGTTTTGTTGTAGTATTTGCACAAAAACACGGAATTTGCCACTTTCGAATCCCCCAACAATCCACAGGAGACCACCAAAATGAACCCCAGGTCACTTTATGCAACCGTGACGTCATAACGCTGGTATTAGGAGGTGGATCAGGTGGGTAACCACTGAAGGCCACTGACGCACCAACTTTAGTGAATAAATTATTCATGAATTAAGTGGGAATGACGGATTTCCGCCATGTTGATCGGTTTCTGGTTATCTTTTTCCCCCCCAGTTATTTATTGAGCTCTCCGCTCGTGCGTCGGATCCAAACCGTTACAGTTCCAACGTACGTCATCACCCTCACTCACTCATTTAGTCGCGCGCGCTTCCAAACCGCCCCCCTCCCTCCCCCGTGATGTCACGAGAACAACCGACGACAGCGGACTCTCCTCCCGTTTTTTCCCTTTTTTTTCCAGGACCCAGTGGAATCTCTTCCGGTTCTGACGTCCTCTGCGGCGGCGCGAGTTACCGGGGCCGGAGAGAGGGAGGGAGGGAGGGAGGAAAAGAGGGAGAGAGAGAGGAAAAAGGGAGAGAGGGAAAGAGCGGCTGTGGAGGGAAGACGGGACGGGGCTGCGCGCGAGCGACTACCGGAGGGGGGCTCAGGCCTGGGGCCGGCGAACCGGGTAACGTTTCACACCATTTTCTTCTTCTTCTTCCCCCTCCGCGTCTCTCTCTCTCTCTCTCTCTCTCTCTCTCTCTCTCGGTGTGTCTCGCTTTCGCGTGCTCAAACCAAATCAAACGGTGCGCGAGCGCGCGCAGTAACGGTGTGGCGTATGTCTCCAGGGTTCTCCGGGTTTGTTTTCTTTTTTTCCCTCTTTCTTTCTTTCTTTTTGTCCCTTTTTCCTGTCCTCCTGTCCTCCTGTTTCACCTTCAAGGAGAAAAAAACTCCGAGGACTCTGATTAACCGAGGCGGCGACGCTTTTGACTGTTCAGTGGAAAAAAACCGGAGCTCGGTGACGTTTTTTCCTGGGGATAGAGAGAAAAAAAGGATAGAGGGATACATATATATATATATATATATATATATATATATATATATATATATATATATATATATATATATATATATATATATATATATATATAATAAGAGAGAGAGAGAGAGAGAGAGAGAGAGACCTACGGCCGCGTCTCAATCTGAACACGACTCTGGGACAGAATGTCGCGTCCTGATTTTGCGGCGGGGTTCAACCGGGGACATGAAGAACACTGAGCACTGAGTGACAAAGAAATTATAGTATGAATACAAACCTGTAGGTGTTCAATAAACACTTTATACAACTTTCAACACTACATGCAACCCCGTAGGTGTTCATTCAACAGTATAACGGTGTTCTAAACACTTTATTCATGAATACATCCCTGTAGGTGTTCATTCTGCAGTGTTCTAAACACTATGTATGAATACAATCCTGTAGGTGTTCATTCTGCAGTGTTCTAAACACTTTATTCATGAATACATCCCTGTAGGTGTTCATTCTGCAGTGTTCTAAACACTATGTATGAATACAATCCTGTAGGTGTTCATTCTGCAGTGTTCTAAACACTTTATTCATGAATACATCCCTGCAGGTGTTCATTCTGCAGTGTTCTAAACACTTTATTCATGAATACATCCCTGCAGGTGTTCATTCTGCAGTGTTCTAAACACTATGTATGAATACAACCCTGTAGGTGTTCATTCTGCAGTGTTCTAAACACTTTATTCATGAGTACAATGCTGTAGGTGTTCATTCTGCAGTGTTCTAAACACTTTATTCATAAATACATCCCTGCAGGTGTTCATTCTGCAGTGTTCTAAACACTATGTATGAATACAACCCTGTAGGTGTTCATTCTGCAGTGTTCTAAACACTTTATGTATAAATGCAATGCTGTAGCTGTAACAGTGTTCTAAACACTTAATGTATAAATACAACCCTGTAGGTGTTCATTCTGCAGTGTTCTAAACACTTTATTCACGAATACAACGCTGTAGGTGTTCGTTCTGCAGTGTTCTAAACACTATGTATGAATACAACGCTCTAGGAGTTCATTCTGCAGTGTTCTAAACACTATGTATGAATACAACACTGTAGGTGTTCATTCTGTAGTGTTCTAAACACTATGTATGAATACAACCCTGTAGGTGTTCATTCTGCAGTGTTCTAAACACTTTATTCATAAATACAACGCTGCGGGTGTTTATTCTGCGGTGTTCTAAACACTTTGTATGAATACAACCCTGTAGGTGTTCATTCTGCAGTGTTCTAAACACTATGTATGAATACAATCCTGTAGGTGTTCATTCTGCAGTGTTCTAAACACTTTATTCATGAATACATCCCTGCAGGTGTTCATTCTGCAGTGTTCTAAACACTTTATTCATGAATACATCCCTGCAGGTGTTCATTCTGCAGTGTTCTAAACACTATGTATGAATACAACCCTGTAGGTGTTCATTCTGCAGTGTTCTAAACACTTTATTCATGAGTACAATGCTGTAGGTGTTCATTCTGCAGTGTTCTAAACACTTTATTCATAAATACATCCCTGCAGGTGTTCATTCTGCAGTGTTCTAAACACTATGTATGAATACAACCCTGTAGGTGTTCATTCTGCAGTGTTCTAAACACTTTATGTATAAATGCAATGCTGTAGCTGTAACAGTGTTCTAAACACTAAATGTATAAATACAACCCTGTAGGTGTTCGTTCTGCAGTGTTCTAAACACTATGTATGAATACAACGCTCTAGGAGTTCATTCTGCAGTGTTCTAAACACTATGTATGAATACAACACTGTAGGTGTTCATTCTGTAGTGTTCTAAACACTATGTATGAATACAACCCTGTAGGTGTTCATTCTGTAGTGTTCTAAACACTATGTATGAATACAACCCTGTAGGTGTTCATTCTGCAGTGTTCTAAACACTTTATTCATGAATACAACGCTGTAGGTGTTCGTTCTGCAGTGTTCTAAACACTATGTATGAATACAACGCTCTAGGAGTTCATTTTGCAGTGTTCTAAACACTATGTATGAATACAACACTGTAGGTGTTCATTCTGTAGTGTTCTAAACACTATGTATGAATACAACCCTGTAGGTGTTCATTCTGCAGTGTTCTAAACACTTTATTCATAAATACAGTGCTGCGGGTGTTTATTCAGCGGTGTTCTAAACACTTTGTATGAATACAACCCTGTAGGTGTTTATTGTACACTATATAGGTGTTCTAAACACTTTATGTATAAATGCAATGCTGTAGCTGTAACAGTGTTCTAAACACTTAATGTATAAATACAACCCTGTAGGTGTTCATTCTGCAGTGTTCTAAACACTTTATTCATGAATACAACGCTGTAGGTGTTCGTTCTGCAGTGTTCTAAACACTATGTATGAATACAACGCTCTAGGAGTTCATTCTGCAGTGTTCTAAACACTATGTATGAATACAACACTGTAGGTGTTCATTCTGTAGTGTTCTAAACACTATGTATGAATACAACCCTGTAGGTGTTCATTCTGCAGTGTTCTAAACACTTTATTCATAAATACAGTGCTGCGGGTGTTTATTCAGCGGTGTTCTAAACACTTTGTATGAATACAACCCTGTAGGTGTTTATTGTACACTATATAGGTGTTCTAAACACTTTATGTATAAATGCAATGCTGTAGCTGTAACAGTGTTCTAAACAGCTTATGTATAAATACAACCCTGTAGGTGTTCATTCTGCAGTGTTCTAAACACTATGTATGAATACAACCCTGTAAGTGTTCATTCTGCAGTGTTCTAAACACTTTATTCACGAATACAACACTGTAGGTGTTCGTTCTGCAGTGTTCTAAACACTTAATGTATAAATACAACCCTGTAGGTGTTCATTCTGCAGTGTTCTAAACACTATGTATGAATACAACCCTGTAAGTGTTCATTCTGCAGTGTTCTAAACACTTTATTCATGAATAAAACGCTGTAGGTGTTCATTCTGCAGTGTTCTAAACACTTTATTCATGAATAAAACGCTGTAGGTGTTCATTCTACAGTGTTCTTAACACTTTATTCATGAATAAAACGCTGTAGGTGTTCATTCTGCACTGTTCTAAACACTTTATGCATAAATGCAATGCTGTACCTGTAACAGTGTTCTAAACACTTTATGTATGAATACAACCCTGTAGGTGTTCATTGTACGCTATAACGGTGTTCTAAACACTTTATGTATAAATGCAATGCTGTAGCTGTAACAGTATTCTAACCACCTTATGTATAAATACAACCCTGTGGGTGTTCATTCTGCAGTGTTCTAAACACTTTATGTATGAAGGCACTGCAGTAAATGTTAATACAACACTTTAACAGTGTTCTAAACACTTAATGCCTGAATACAACATTGTAGGTTTTTAATTCTACACTATATGCAACCCTGGAGGTGTTAATGCTACACTATAACAAAGTTCTAAACACGTTATGTATAAATGCAATGCTGTAACAGTGTTCTAAACACTTTATTTGTGAATACAACATTGTAGGTGTTAATTCATTGTAGGTGTTAAACACTATATGCAACCCTGTAGGTGTAAATTCTACACTACAACAGTGTTCTAAACACTTTATTCATGAATATAACATTGTATTAATTCTACACTATAACAGTGTTCTACACGATAACGGTGTTCTAAACACCCTGTGTATGAAGGCAATGCTGTAAATGTTAATACACCACTGTAACAGTGTTCTAAACACTATGTAGCAATACAACATTGTAGGTGTTAATTCTACCCTATATGCAACCCTGTAGGTGTTAATTCTACACTGTAACAGTGTTCTAAACACCTTATGTATAAATGCAATGCTGTAAATGTTAACACAACACTGTAACAGTGTTCCAAACACAATGTACGAACACAACATTGTAGGTGTTAATTCTACACATGTAATTCTGCACGTGTTAATTCTACATTATATGCTATTCTTTAGTTGGTAATTCAACACGAACAGTGTTTTAAACACTTTACGTATGAATAAATCCCTGTAGGTGTTAATTCAACACTATAAAAATGTATTAAACACTCCATGTATAAATACAAGTGTTAAACACTTTGTTTATCGATATTATCTGTAGGGTTCCATTTATGGTCTCTGAGATTTGTACAGAACCTTCACAGGATGGTCCTGAGGTACGAGGTGTGTGTTGAAGTATCACAATGCCATTTATAGTGTTTACTGTAATCATTTTGGGGGTGGGTGTTAATGAAACACTTGAACCGAACGAGTTTTTTTATGGTGCTCTTTGAGTGTGATTTAAGTGTTAAATCAATAACGTTACAGTGTGTTCCAGAGGTGGGAAGTAACAAAGTGCAAATAGTTACTCTACTTAAGTAGATTTTTCCGGTAGTACGTTAATTCACTATTTATTTTTCGGACAACTTTTAACATATTTTCGGACTAGTTTACGAAGCCAACAACCAGCAATTCAGAAGGCAGTAAGAAGTCTGGGGTTAACGTGGATGAGACAGAGCGAGTCGGTGATGTAAACATGACTGAGAACAGAGACATCACCTGATCATCATCTTTTTTCTGCTTGTGTTCCTTATGGTGTTTGTTCAGCCTGGGTACATTCATTAGGTAACAAAATAAAATTTTTTTTATATATTAATATATTACAGTAATCCCCCGCTTTACCACAGAATTGCGTTGCCACAGAACTTATCAGTTTGGCTCATTTTTGGCTAACCAGAAAACTTGTTTTATATGGAGTTTTAGGTTGAAATAATGAAATGTATTATAAAAAATATCATTATTAATTATAAAATAAAGTAAAATGTTAATACAGTACAGTATCGCATTTGTGGGGTGGCGTCCGTTTATCGCGTTTTTTTCCGTTTATAAATGGGGGATTACTGTAATATGAGGTGAGGTCCTGTTACCATTGTGACACTAAAACAGGTAGTAGTAATGACTTATTTTACTTAATTACATGTCAGAGCTCAAACGTTTTTTTTTTTACTTCCACCAGAGTCTTTTAAAACATGAGTATCTGCCGTCTTTGGTCTGTTCCATTGAACAGTAAAGAAGCCTCATAGGTGAATCAGCGTAATGAATCACTGCATGTGGCGCTGTTACGACTGTAACACCGGCGTGGGAACACCGCCCTGATTCAGAAGCCCGAGTGCGACTGTTGTAAGGTTGTGTGTCGACTGAGTTTTAATGACGCGCTTGTGGGACCTAAATGTTATCAAAGGTGTAATGTCAGTGTTTTTATAATTTTATATGGTGTTTATTAACCTTGTTGTTAGGTGTTTGTTGTGGTGAGGTGTTAACTCATTGTTAGGTGTTTACTGTTGTGGTTAGAAGTTTATAGTTGTTAGCTGTTTATTATAGGGTTTTTTTTTTGTTTATTGTTGTTTTAGGTGTTTATTATTGTCAGGGTTTTATTATTCTTATTAGGTGTTTATTGCTTTTAGGGTTTTATTGTTGTTAGGTGTTTTATTGTTATTAGTTGTTTGATGTTAAGTGTCTATTGTTGTTGTTAGTTGTTAATTGTTAGTTGTTTGTTGTCATTATAGTTTATTGTTGTTGTTAGGTGTTTATTGCTGTGGAGTTTTTGTGGTTGTAGGTGTTTGTTATTGTCAGGGTTTAATTATTCTTATCAGCTGTTTATTGTTTCCTCGAGGTGTTTATTGTTGTAAAGGTTTTGTTGTGGTTGTTGGGTGTTTATTGTTCTTAGTTGTTTATTTCTGTCAGGTGTTTATTGTTGTCGTTACATGTTTATTGTTGTAAGGAGTTTGATTATTGTCATTAGGGGATTCTTGCTGGGGTAGGTGTTTATTGCAGTTAGCTGTTTGTGTTGTTGTTAGGTGTTTCTTGTTGTGGTTAGGTATTAATTATTGTGAGGTTTATTGTTTGAAGCACAGCTTAAACACATCCATCTCTGTTAAATATAAACCCCCAGACTAGGGGTCATATGAGTTCACTACATTTATACAATCTCACAATCTTCTTGCATTTCATTAAGCTTTATTTTCGCTTCATATAATGAAGTAAAGCTTTTATATCTGTACTGCTTGTTAAACATTTCTCAGACTAAAAAAAAACAAAAAAAACCATGAAAATGACTGAGGTTTTAAATCTGGACTACTAGCAGTGTAGAGTTGCCACTGCTCTCGGATTCCCTGCTGGAAGAAGATACGCCACCTGGTGTAATTCAGGTTGGAGTTTCTGTCCAATCAGATTTTACCAGAGGTGGCAAAAGTACACATGTCCTTCACTTCAGTAGAAGTGCAGATACTCATGTTTTAAAAGACTCTGGTAAAAGTTAAAGTAGTGACTACTTTTTTTTTTAACTCAAGTTAAAGTAAAAACATTTGGGCTCTGACATGTACTTAAATAAAAAAAAATTAGCCTGTTCAATATGTACCTTAAATTAATACTTTTGAAATTTTTAATACTCTAATCAACATAGGCAAATATTGATGCTTTATGCAAAATACATGTTTATTATTCGTGAAACCAAACTCATTATTAATACAAAATATTCGTGAAGGTTTTAAAGTTATTATTGCATTTGAAATGACATAAATCATCAGGACACCAAACGGAACCTTTGCTATGTTTCCACACGGACGGTTAATGAGGTGATACCGAAGAAACTCATAACTTTTATACAGGTTGATTTTCAAGTTGATTTTCCAGCTTTCTATACACATTTATTGTGTGTGTGAGGCAAATATTCACTAAGGTTGTTTTATTTATGTATCTGTGAAGAGAGATCACAGAGACGGCAGAGAGCGCCCCCTGTCTGTTTGCTTTATTTTACAAAAGCACAGCGTTTTGTTGTAATATGTATGTACAAATAAAAGTAGACCCTTTACAGATTCGAATGACGTTATGCTCTTATCTGTACGATCCAAAAACATACAACTTAAAGTTTGTTTTGACGTTATGAGGAAAAAAATGGCACAAAACGCACCGTTCTGTTTGCCAGAGGGCTCGTTGTCGGATGTGCCAGTGCCATTAAAATTACTTTGCATTTAGATAGTTTTAATTAATATATTAATACAAAACAAATAAAAAAATGTTGTTGCCTATTGAATGTTTTCAGGCTGCACATCAACCATATAGAACACAAGCAGAGAAAAGATGATGATGATGATCAGGTGATGTCTCTGTTACCAGTCATGTTTACATCACCGACTCCCTTCTGTCTCATCCACGTTAACCCCAGACTTCTTACTGCCTTCTGGATTGCTGGTTGTTGGCTTCGTAAACTAGTCTACGTCTGTGGTGTGTGAGAGCCAGGAAATGATACACCAGCGGATTGATAAAGCTTCGCAATGACAGGAAATCTGTTAATTGGCTGAAAACGGTGCAATGAGAAGAAAAAATATCAATCATGTGACCAAATAGGTTTAAACCAAAGTAACAAGTCTGTTTTGAAAATGTAAGAAGTAGAAATTGCAGATATTTGTGTAAAAAATGTAGAGTAAAAGTAAAAAATTGTACAACAAATAAATAGCGATGTACAGAAAATTTACTTAAGTACAGTAACGAAGTGTTTGTACTTCGTTACTTCCCACCTCTGGATTTCAGCCAACATACAACGTGTTGTCAACGGAAACTGGCGTGAGGTCTTCAGAGTCAGCCGACAATCCATCGACTCGCTTACTGTAAGGCCCTTTCGAATTTGTCTAAACACGTCTGCGATTTCACAGCATTTGATTGGACGGTCAGAGAGCGCACTAGTCAGAGCTCGCGAACCACATCCGTAGCAAACTGCACAAGCCCAAATATATTTGTGTGGATTTAATACCTTGTATTTTCATCTTTTCTGTAGAATTTGCACCAAAACACACAATTTGCCTTCGTTTTAAATCCCCAGGAAAACAAAATGCACAGAAAAAATGGACAGAAAACCTATTCGATGAGGTGATTATCGACGCTTCTGCAAGAGACGATGCATGCGAGCGGTGAAGGAGACGTGTTCAATGATGTTTGTTGGGTTTCTTGCTTTAGTTAGGATGTTCGTTCTCCCTGTATGAGATTGAATGCACTCTCATGTGCTTTTTAGAGTTGTGGCATCATAATGATGATGATGGTGCCTGTGAAAAGTTCAGAAAGTCTTGAGAGACAAAAAACCATCAAGCCCTCTGAATAACGCTTAAAAAACTCAGACGTACGCTTCGACTCATCGTCCTGTAATATGCGATATCACAACACAGGTTCCCTCAGCAGCCTCCAGAGAAGCCTTGAAGGCTTTTTTGGTTTAGTTATAGTTTAGTATATCATTGTTGTTTTTGTAGGTGTTTGATATTGTTGGGTGTTTGATGTTGTTAGGTGTTTATCATTGTTTTTAGATGTTTATTATTGTTGTTATTGTTGTTAAGTGTTTAATATTGTTGGGTGTTTATTATTGTTTTTAGATGTTTATTATTGTTGTTATTGTTGTGTTTTATAGTAGTCTATTGTTGGGTGTTTGATGTTGTTAGGTGTTCGCTGTCATTTTAGGAGTCTCTTGTTGTTATTGTTGTTAGGTGTTTATTATTGCTGCTGTTAGGTGTTTTATTGTCTTTATGATTTTGTTGTTCGGTGTTTATTGTTACAGTTCTAAGATGTTTGGTGCTTATTGTTGTTGTTAGATGTTTTTTTTATTTGTTGTTTGGTGTTTTATTATTTTTTAGATGTTTATTTCTGTTGTTGTTGGGTATTTGATGTTAGGCGTTTGTCATTGTTAGGAGTTTTTTGTTGTTGTTGTTGTTAGCCGTTTCTTATTGTTGTTGATTGGTGTTTATTGTTTTTGGTCTTAGGTGTTTGATGTTGTTAGGTATTTATTGTTGTTGTAGTTGTATGATGTTTGGTGTTTATTGTTAGGTGTTTGATGCTGTTAAATGTTTATTATTGTTGTTGTTAGGTGTTTATTGTTGTAGTCGTAAGATGTGATGTTTATTGTTGTTAGGTGTTTGATGTTAGGTGTATTGTTATTCCTGTGTATTATTTGTAATGTTGATAGACATTTCACTTGTCTGTAGACTGAAAAGAAAAATGCGGCTAGCAAAGTCTAAGGGCTCATTTATTAACTAGCGTAAACAAGACTATAGAAAACAGGCTCACGAAAAAAATGTTTATACAAAAGTGTCCGGATTCTGTAAATAAACATTCTAGCACAGAATTTAGATTAGCTAGCAAGAAGTGTTACCATGTTCTGTGAACCCTCCGCATATTTGTTGTGATTTTTCGTGACAAATTTACTTCAGCAGGTGTCATTTTTTTTTAAACAGTTCACAAGATGATGATGTGTGCTAGAACCTGTGGAAGTTCGATTAGCAATGCTTAATGTAATATTAGCTACGCAGAGTGGGTATTTTTATTTATTTTTTTTAAATGAGTATATCCCCGTCTTTGTGCCGTCTGTATTAAAGGTTTGCTGGCTATATTTTTAGCCTTAGGGATTAAAAGGCTAAGCATGTAGCTTGAGGATTAGTAGCAACGCTGTTGTCATTTCCGGTGTTTCGTAAGGGTCAAAATATTGACACACCAGTTTAGCTCTAATCCCTTGAGGTCCCTTCCAGGCTAGTGGAAGAGACCTCAAGGGATTAGCGCTAAACTGGTGTGTTTTGTGTCTTGAGAAACCCACTTATATTAAAGCTAATCAGGTTTCCCTTTGTTAGGAAGCGTGAAGATCCTTTTTCAATGGAAAAAGGTTATGTGGTCTAATGAGTCCGGATTTATCTTGGAACGTGATTTGCATCATGCACCTTTAACTTACAGCCTGTTGGGGCAGTGTTATGATCCGGGGTTGCTTCAGTTGGTCAAGGTTTGGCAATGTTGTGTCTAACAAATGGGGTCAGCTGACTAGCCGGATATACCGATTGACCAGGTTTTATCATCAATGGATTTCTTCGTCACATTTTCCCCCTAGTTTAAGATGAGAATGCCAGAATTCGTCAGGCTGAAATTGTGAAAAAAGTGGTTCAGGGAGCATGAGATATACATTGGCCACCACATAGTCTCTTTGGGAATTCTCAGGATGTGTCTGAGAAGACGAATGGAATTCTAGGAAAGAAAGGCGGCAAATCGAATTGTGTAGCACTTCACGTTAGTTGCGCTAACAGTCCGAGCGACACCAGCGCTAGGATCCATGCTAGTGAAGGAAAGCAGTGGAGCTCAGGATGGAAACTGGCAGCATTTCAGTAAACGCCATGTTACACAGGCGAGTCCCTCGCGGGAGGCATTTCCACAGCGACTCCCTTCCGCCTGTGCCAGGACTCGCTCGCTTTAGCTTCACACACTGGAGAGAAGTGCTGAGCGAGCTGCCATGGGCCGACCACACAAGGACGCACTCCTGTTTTGTCTGCTTGCACATAAAGCAGGTTTGATTGACGATCGCAGATGAAAAGCCTCAGTGGAAAACCCCGTGTATTTTTTGTATTTTTTATCTCCTCTTCACAGCTGCTTGAGGAGAACATATTGAACTCCGATGAGAGACTAGCGCCCGGGTTTGTTCATTTTAAGGGACTCATTTTAACTCCATGATAGAGCAAAGAAACAGTGAAATTTTTTTTTTCCGCGTATCCTATCTAGTTAAGAAGTTGGGAAAGAGTGCAGGGTCCACCATGATACCGTGCCCCTGAGGTAGAGAGGTGTAAGAGCCTTGCTCAAGGGCCCCAATACTAGCAGATTGGCGGTGTTGGGACTTGAACAGCAGACTTGGGGTTTAGGGAATAGGGTATAGTAAACCTATAGGGCCCCTCAGGCACAAAGGTTTAAGCTCCTTGCTCAAGATCCCAAGACTGGCATCTTGGTGATACCGGGGCTGGAACCCCGACCTTACGATCAGTAACCCAGAGATACCTGCACATATTAATAACCTCAACAGTGATGGAACTATAACGAATGAATATTACCTAGAAGATGGATTCCCTTCTCCTCCTATCAACACTCTATCCGCAAAGGTTCATGGACCCTTGAGCACCCCCTATTTGAACATCAGTCCGCATTTGCTCTTAATAAGCTCAACTCTGTGTTGTGTTGCCATTTTGTCGAGTTTCGTGTTTAGACACAAGGATGTCCTACGGAAAGCAGGAAGATCCAGTTGGTGTCTCAATAAGTTTTTGTCCGTACAGTGTGTATATATTTCTGAACAACATCTGTTGTTAAAATAGTTGAAAAACGTTTGTTTACAGATACATGTGTTTGGCTTCGTATTAGCATGGGTGCAGGGTTAGTTTAGCAAAGCTAGCTAAGGACTAGCTACATGCTCCAGATGCAACAACAACAATCATTCGACAGGATACTACGAAGCCAACACAAATTCACAGTTTTTCCTTGATTTTTTTTTTCCATTTTCGAAGAAACTTCTTAGTCCACGATTCTAAGTTTTTACCTAAAGTTTAGGGTTTTGCAGAGTTTGCCAAATTCTTTACGTGTTTTATTGTTTTGGTCTCGCGCAGGGAGAAGGAGGACCTGAAGGACGTGCGGAAGGTGGATCAGCAACATCGATCCCACAGCAGCTTTCTTTCTCATCCGAGCTC
>NC_139602.1:6158051-6160551 GCF_946808225.1 Silurus aristotelis
CTATTCCCAAACCAGGCAGCGATGCGTTAATTCGATTCGAGCGAGCGTATCATCGCACCCCTCTCGACCAATCAGAACCCAGAATTCCGTGGGAAACAGTAATAGTTTGTTTGATTTTTTTGACAGAAGGGCGCCGTTCAACACCGGGCTGAACTTTAAACCGGGTTCACATTGAGCCGTCCATGAGAACTACACATTAACCACGTCCACCTAAAAGCGGAACTCGGAAATGCGTGTGTGTGTGGGTGTGAACGCAGAGTGTGTGAGTGTGTTATCTCCGGCTCGCTTGAACACACCTAGCTCATTCAGTCTACTCAGTAATAATCAACGCTATGAATGGGGCTGTGTCAACCGTTCGCCTTTACCCACAATCCTCCTGCGGGGCGCTCTGGGACCCGCTTCAATTTCCTGTTTATGGCCACTGGAGTGCTTTTGGAGGTGACTTGAGGCAATTTTACACACACACACACACACACACACACACACACACACACACATTTACATTAGGCGTAGCATCAATTTTCTGATGGACTCTAAAAACCCATAATTTACCAGACCAAATATCAGGTACTTACCAATTTAGCAATCACTCACTTAGGATATAAAGCAGGCTCTTCACACATATATATACACACATACACACACACACACACACACACACACACACACACACACACACACACACACACACACAAACACACACACACACACACACACACCTGTGCAGGTAAGAAGAAACCAAGCTCTGACCTTTTACAACCTCATCCTCAAAAACCCCTCAGTGCAGACAGACAGAGAGAGACAGTGGAAGACACAGGACAGCATCCAGTTCTGAACTCCCGTGGACACGGTTTCCCTCAAGCTCAGGTTGGAAAAAGACACTTAAGAAAAAAATGTATATATATATATATATACATTTCTCTATACATATTTATTTCTACTAATTTTTTGCCGTTTTTGTTTTCTTGTCGTTTACGAGTGATTCCTTTTTTTTTTTTTTTTTTTTTTTGCGTAATTCATTATTGAAACAGTTCAATATTTATCATGACGATTACACCACTTTAACATGTCCTCTTTTAGTTCCTAGTTTAAATATGAATTTTATTTAATTATTTAAGTTAATCATTTATTGATTTATTATTTACTCTGATGTTAAAAGGGACACATTCGATGAATAAACTAATTAAATACAACCAGCGCTGATGTAAATGAGCTCAGTGGCTGCTGTAGATTAAATTATTCTTTTTATAAGTTTTTATAGATTTTAGCGTTCTTAGTGAATGAGAACAAACCTCTGTAGCTGGAGGAAATGAACAGAGGAATAAACCACAGTCGGGAACAAAGTCGACGGAACAGATTCGGGTTGAGACGGAGAAAATTAGACTGCATCAGTGTGGTAGAATGGAGCAGAATTAAGTGCAGACAGATAGACAGATAGATAGACAGATAGACAAAGATACAGACAGATAGACAGATAAAGTAAAGTAAATAAGGATCTATCTATCTATCTATCTATCTATCTATCTATCTATCTATCTATCTATCTATCTATCTATCTATCTATCTATCTATCTATCTATCTATCTATCTATCTATCTATCTATCATATAGACAGATAAAGTAAAGTAAATTGGAATAAACCAGAATAGACTACAGTAGCACAAAAAATGGATAGGCAGACAGACAGACAGACAGACAGACAGACAGACAGACAGACAGACAGACAGACAGACAGATTCACATCTATGTATATGTATGAAATAAGGTAGCTAGCCAGAAAACAGTGGAGTGTAACGTAGACTTAAATAAAACTTGAATAGAATAAGAGTAGAACAGAAAGAAATAGGCTCCAGAATCTGCAGTTTGGAGTCCAGTAGTGTTTAAAAAGATCTGGTTAATTAATGCTAGAGCACAGGCACGTCTTCTGGGACATTTCTGTGATATTGGCTAATAATGTAGCAACTTCTACTGACACTAACACTATTATTCTCTTTACTTCTAAAAAAGTTTGTGTACGATTTCTGTTGATTTCAGTGGAAAAAAAAAAAACCCAGAGGACTCTTCAATCAAAAGCGTTATTAAATTGGAACTTTTTAAAGGCAGCACGGGCGACGTGCGCACTGTACTCCTGCGATTTTTTTTCTTTAAAAAAATAACTCGCTGGAGCGTCGCTTGTCCTTTTTTTGTAAAGTTGTTCATGCGAACCAGCTGTTGTGATCGTTTCAAATGCAAGTCCATCAGCTACAGCAATTTTATTTTACTTTTTTACTGTTGTGATGTAAAAGTTTGTTGAAAATACGTAGAATCGAGTGCAATAGAATAGAGTGGTGAATGAAAGAACAGTGTCGAACAGAGGATCAAATACAATAGAGAGGGATAAAATAGAATGGAATTAATTTGGATATGTGGGGTACAATAAAGTACAACAGAATCACGTATATGAGGTAGATGTAGATGGATGGAAACTACCTAATTGGAACCATCCACAATAAACTTAAAC
>NC_139602.1:6163051-6170551 GCF_946808225.1 Silurus aristotelis
GGGGGATTTTGGCGAGTAGGTTTTATAAAGATTTTGAGAAGATTTAGATGAAATTCTGTGGACATTTTTTTTTGAGGTCTTGTGGAGAAATTTTTTTTTAGCTCTTGTGGAGATTTTGAGAAGATTTTGATGTGATTTTGTGGACCTTTTTTTTTTTTTAGATCTTGTTAAAATCTTCAAAAAATGTCCAAAAGGTCTCCCCAAATTCTCCAAACAATCTCCTCAAATTACCCCTTAAAATCTCCACAAAATCTCGAGGACACGAGGACAAAATGTTGTTTTTGGCCATTTTTATGGAAGTCACTTCCTGTTTTGAGTCCAATCTCAGTCTTGGTTTGGAAACGTGCGATCCCTTCCAAGGTGAGGGAGGCTAGATTGAGATGGTTTGGACATGTGCAGAGGAGGGACATGGGGTATATCAGTAGAAGAATGCTGAGGATGGAGCCACCAGCAAGAAGGAAAAGAGGAAGACCAAGAAGGATGTTTATGGATGTGTTGAGGGAAGACATGCAGGTAGTTGGTGTGAAAGAAGCAGATGTTGAGTGGGGGTATGTAGACGGATGAGCCGCTGTGGCGCCCCCTACTGGGAGAAGAAGAAGTGGTGATTTTAAAAACATTTTTGAGATTTTTGTGGAGATTTTCATTACAAGGGTGTTAATAGAGCGAGGTGCTGATGTAGATAAGGTGAGGAGGCCTGGAGTACCATGAAAAACTCATCCCAAAGGCATAGGTTTGGCTTTCCTAGTTAAGGTGGAGGAAAAATGTTCATGTTGCATCCCAAGGCATCGAAACAATTTTGCGCCTCGAACTTCATGTTCACATTTTGGGGAAGAACCACGTTATTTCTGTGAAGGGCGAGGGTCCCAATACTTTTAGCCAAGGAGTGTATTTACAGCGAGCTAATTTTTTTATTTTTATTTTTATTTTTTTTGCATGGAAGAAAATCAATGTGTTGGGAGAATTTAGTCACGGTGTTTAAAAATACACTGAAATTACATTAAAAAAATGAAAGCGTTTGAGTCGAGATTTTTTTAGCTTCAATAAATTTTTTTAGGTCAATTAAAATTTTTCACCCCAAACTTGTACAAATACATTTTTTATTTTATTTATTTTTTTGTTAAGGACAGAAGGTTAGCATTTATACCTGAGCTACTGCACTCAAAGTGCAGAGCAGTTACTTCAGTGTGTGTGTCTCTGTGTGTCTGTGTGTGTGTGTGTGTATGTGTGTGTGTGTGTGTGTGTGTGTGTGTGTGTGGGTAGAATGCGCTTTCAGCTTAAAGCAGAATGAGAGTGCAGAGGGACGAGAGGATGATGAGCACATAGAGCGCTGCCAAAAGTGATACACTCTGTGTGTGTGTGTGTGTGTGTGTGTGTGTGTGTGTGTGTGTGTGTGTGTGTGTGTGTGTGTGTGTGTGTGTGTGGAGGCCGGTGTAGTGCCCATTCCACCCTGGCACTTCCTTCTCTTTTTTTTTCTCCATGCAGCCGGGTTGCTTGGCAACTGGAACGGCCTAAAAATAACCCACACGCGACAGAAATAGAGACGAGAGTCACCGAACAAGACACAAAACTATCAGCAACACACACTACACTACACACACTAAACACACTCCTCTAACCTTCTATACACATGTTACACATAAACACTACTAACACACGCCTACTGACAGTCTAATCATACTACACTAACACACTTATTATACTATACACATCATATACACTACACTAACACACACTTATTACACTATACACATCATATACACTACACTAACACACTTATTACACTATACACATCATATACACTACACTAACACACTTATTACACCATACACATCATATACACTACACTAACACACACTTATTACACTATACACATCATATACACTACACCAACACACTTATTACACTATACACATCATATACACTACACTAACACACTTATTACACCATACACATCATATACACTACACTAACACACACTTATTACACTATACACATCATATACACTACACTAACACACACTTATTACACTATACACATCATATACACTACACTAACACACTTATTACACTATACACATCATATACACTACACTAACACACTTATTACACTATACACATCATATACACTACACTAACACACACTTATTACACTATACACATCATATACACTACACTATCACACACTTATTACACTATACACATCATATACACTACACTAACACACTTATTACACTATACACATCATATACACTACACTAACACACACTTATTACACTATACACATCATATACACTACACTATCACACACTTATTACACTATACACATCATATACACTACACTAACACACACTTATTACACCATACACATCATATACACTACACTATCACACACTTATTACACTATACACATCATATACACTACACTATCACACACTTATTACACTATACACATCATATACACTACACTAACACACACTTATTACACCATACACATCATATACACTACACTATCACACACTTATTACACTATACACATCATATACACTACACTAACACACACTTATTACACCATACACATCATATACACTACACTATCACACACTTATTACACTATACACATCATATACACTACACTAACACACTTATTACACTATACACATCATATACACTACACTAACACACACTTATTACACTATACACATCATATACACTACACTAACACACTTATTACACTATACACATCATATACACTACACTAACACACACTTATTACACTATACACATCATATACACTACACTAACACACACTTATTACACTATACACATCATATACACTACACTATCACACACTTATTACACTATACACATCATATACACTACACTAACACACTTATTACACTATACACATCATATACACTACACTAACACACACTTATTACACTATACACATCATATACACTACACTAACACACTTATTACACTATACACATCATATACACTACACTAACACACACTTATTACACTATACACATCATATACACTACACTATCACACACTTATTACACTATACACATCATATACACTACACTAACACACTTATTACACCATACACATCATATACACTACACTAACACACACTTATTACACTATACACATCATATACACTACACCAACACACTTATTACACTATACACATCATATACACTACACTAACACACTTATTACACCATACACATCATATACACTACACTAACACACACTTATTACACTATACACATCATATACACTACACTAACACACACTTATTACACTATACACATCATATACACTACACTAACACACTTATTACACTATACACATCATATACACTACACTAACACACTTATTACACTATACACATCATATACACTACACTAACACACACTTATTACACTATACACATCATATACACTACACTATCACACACTTATTACACTATACACATCATATACACTACACTAACACACTTATTACACTATACACATCATATACACTACACTAACACACACTTATTACACTATACACATCATATACACTACACTAACACTTATTACACTATACACATCATATACACTACACCAACACACTTATTACACTATACACATCATATACACTACACTAACACACACTTATTACACTATACACATCATATACACTACACTATCACACACTTATTACACTATACACATCATATACACTACACTAACACACACTTATTACACCATACACATCATATACACTACACTATCACACACTTATTACACTATACACATCATATACACTACACTAACACACTTATTACACTATACACATCATATACACTACACTAACACACACTTATTACACTATACACATCATATACACTACACTAACACACTTATTACACTATACACATCATATACACTACACTAACACACACTTATTACACTATACACATCATATACACTACACTAACACACACTTATTACACTATACACATCATATACACTACACTATCACACACTTATTACACTATACACATCATATACACTACACTAACACACTTATTACACTATACACATCATATACACTACACTAACACACACTTATTACACTATACACATCATATACACTACACTAACACACACGTATTACACTATACACATCATATACACTACACTATCACACACTTATTACACTATACACATCATATACACTACACTAACACACACTTATTACACCATACACATCATATACACTACACTATCACACACTTATTACACTATACACATCATATACACTACACTAACACACACTTATTACACTATACACATCATATACACTACACTAACACACTTATTACACTATACACATCATATACACTACACTAACACACTTATGACACTATACACATCATATACACTACACTATCACACACTTATTACACCATACACATCATATACACTACACTATCACACACTTATTACACTATACACATCATATACACTACACTAACACACACTTATTACACTATACACATCATATACACTACACTAACACACTTATTACACTATACACATCATATACACTACACTAACACACTTATTACACCATACACATCATATACACTACACTATCACACACTTATTACACTATACACATCATATACACTACACTAACACACTTATTACACTATACACATCATATACACTACACTAACACACACTTATTACACTATACACATCATATACACTACACTAACACACTTATTACACTATACACATCATATACACTACACTAACACACACTTATTACACTATACACATCATATACACTACACTAACACACTTATTACACTATACACATCATATACACTACACTAACACACTTATTACACTATACACATCATATACACTACACTAACACAGTTATTACACTATACACATCATATACACTACACTAACACACTTATTACACCATACACATCATATACACTACACTAACACACACTTATTACACTATACACATCATATACACTACAATAACACACTTATTACACTATACACATCATAAACACTACACTAACACACTTATTACACTATACACATCATATACACTACACTATTTTACACTTATTACACTATACACATCATATACACTACACTAACACACTTATTACACCATACACATCATATACACTACACTAACACACACTTATTACACTATACACATCATATACACTACACTAACACACTTATTACACTATACACATCATATACACTACACTAACACACACTTATTACACTATACACATCATATACACTACACTAACACACTTATTACACCATACACATCATATACACTACACTAACACACTTATTACACTATACACATCATAAACACTACACTAACACACACTTATTACACTATACACATCATATACACTACACTAACACACTTATTATACTATACACATCATATACACTACACTAACACAATTATTATACTATACACATCATATACACTACACTAACACACTTATTACACTATACACATCATATACACTACACTAACACACACTTATTACACTATACACATCATATACACTACACTAACACACTTATTACACTATACACATCATATACACTACACTAACACACACTTATTACACTATACACATCATATACACTACACTAACACACTTATTACACTATACACATATGCACTACACTAACACACTTATTACACTATACACATCATATACACTACACTAACACACTTATTACACTATACACATCATATACACTACACTAACACACTTATTACACTATACACATCATATACACTACACTAACACACACTTATGACACTATACACATCATATACACTACACTAACACACTTATTACACTATACACAGCATATGCACTACACTAACACACACTTATTACACTATACACATCATATGCACTACACTAACACACACTTATTACACTATACTCTTCATATACACTACACTAACACACACGTATTACATTATACACATCATATACACTACACTTACACACTTATTACACTATACACATCATATACACCACACTAACATACACACTGCTATACACATCATATACACTACACTAACACACTTATTACACTATACACATCATATACACTACACTAACACACTTATTACACTATACACATCATATACACTACACTAACACACTTATTACACTATACACATCATATACACTACACTAACACACTTATTACACTATACACATCATATACACTACACTAACACACACTTATTACACTATACACATCATATACACTACACTGACACACTTATTACACTATACACATCATATGCACTACACTAACACACACTTATTACACTATACACATCATATACACTACACTAACACACTTATTACATTATACACATCATATACACTACACTAACACACTTATTACACTATACACATCATATACACTACACTAACATACACACTGCTATACACATCATATACACTACACTAACACACTTATGACACTATACACATCATATACACTACACTAACACACTTATTACACTATACACATCATATACACTACACTAACACACTTTTTATACCATACACATCATATACACTACACTAACACACTTAATATACTATACACATCATATACACTACATTAACACACTTATTACACTATACACATCATATACACTACACTAACACACTTATTACACTATACACATCATATACACTACACTAACACACTTTTTATACCATACACGTCATATACACTACACTAACACACTTAATACACTATACACGTCATATACACTACACTAGCACACTTAATACACTATACACATCATATACACTACACTAACACACTTATTACACTATACACATCATATACACTACACTAACACACTTATTACACTATACACATCATATACACTACACTAACACACTTATTACACTATACACATCATATACACTACACTAACACACTTATTACACCATACACATCATATACACTACACTAACACACTTACTACACTAACACACTTATTACACTATACACATCATATGCACTACACTAACACACACTTATTACACTATACACATCATATACACTACACTAACACACACTTATTACATTATACACATCATATACACTACACTAACACACTTATTACACTATACACATCATATACACTACACTAACACACTTATTACACTATACACATCATATACACTACACTAACACACTTTTTATACCATACACATCATATACACTACACTAACACACTTAATATACTATACACATCATATACACTACACTAACACACTTATTACACTATACACATCATATACACTATACTAACACACTTATTACACTATACACATCATATACACTACACTAACACACTTTTTATACCATACACGTCATATACACTACACTAA
>NC_139602.1:6178051-6188051 GCF_946808225.1 Silurus aristotelis
CCACACAGGACCACCAGGGGCACTATGGAGTAGAGACCATCAGCAGAATGCTTAGAATGAGCCAGGTACGGCACACACACATACACATATAGCACACCGGAATGAACAAACACAATAAACAACACATTCTGTCGTAACGGAGTAAAGGGTCCAGATTTTACCGGTGAATCAAATCAAGTGGCTCAAATGGTCCTCTGAACCGTCCTTTGGCAAAGCCAGTTCCCCTCTGTTCCACGATCACAAGGACCTTTAGTTCGTACCTGCAATTATTTCCCAGAAAAAAAACGTTGCTTTAAATCTGCGACGCAGCCCCTATGGTACCTTAGTGAATTCCTCCAGACATTACGCCAGTAAGTTGGTTCCTTTTCAATGCGTATTAAGTTTATTAAATAAATGCTTATTTATCACTTAAAATGAATAACATAAAATTTGTTAGCGAAAACACAGTTTAAAATGTTATTCCGTGTGTTCCTGAACGTTCGTGATTCCAGTGAAATTGAAGATAATCTAAAAACAGCAACTTGCTGTTAGTCAGGTTCCAAATGAGAACCCGCAAATTTTCCGATCTACGAATTCTCGGCGGTTGACCGTATTGGACTTACAGCTCATCGTTTCCCACTATTTCTTGTTCACATCTTAACCGGCCAATCAGGTTAAAGTTGTGTGTTACAGCTAATGATTTTATCACCTAAAGACCTAACCACCACTCGAGCACCTGCTGTGGCTCTTGATGTGCTGAGCTAAAATGGGGTGACACAACTTTTTTGCATAGCCTCGAATAAGCCGTAGATATCAGACGTGGAGACAGCTTGCCACATCATTTAAAAGCAGGAAGTTGTGGTCCGTAAACCCGGAAGTGCCCCGAAAGAGTGAGAGCGCTCCACACTAATACCTGCCGTTATACTGAAGTGTAATAATGGTGAGTTTCTACTACTTCAATATTTTTTTAATTTTTTTATTATGACACCTTTTTGAAATGATGATCCCACGCACTCTGGCCATGTGAGGCACTTGAAACAGGAAGCTAACCCTGAGCTAGCATAGCACATTTTGAATGAGTTTCACTTTATAGGCAAAAAAAAACACTAGTAACTCATTGTACAGTACAAATTAGCCCAGGTTGGTGTTCACTGTTTAGTTGGTACTGAATTTGTAGCATCTAAATTTAGGAAGCTACTTAGATACAGTGGTGGACAAAGTACAAAAACCATGTACTTGAGTTGAAGTAGGTAAAATATGACTCCAGTAAAAGGAAGTGCTCACTTGAATAAAAGTACAAAAATATTTGCCTTCAAATGTACTTAAGTATCCAAAGTACTATGATTTATTATAACTATAATGTTACTATTATTGTTTTTGTCACAAGACTCTTTACTTAATCACTTCAGTTTATGTGAAAAGACTCGAATGTGACTCTCAGCACACTGATCTATTAATAGAATGATATTAATGACTCAAACACTGATTGATTTCTATTAGAATGATCATGAACCCAAAACCTTCTTTTCAACTACTTAAAAAAAAAAAAACACAAATGAGGTTTGTGAGGATTGAGGGTGTTGTGGTGAGCTCGAGTCTGGAGTTTCTTTTATCATTTATTCCTTTTTAAATGTTCTGCTTGCTGTTGAACTGATGCTGATGTTGGTGATCAGTAGATTCCAAAAAACGACAATCAAACAAGTTCAATACCAGTTTTCAGCCGCTCATAAATAAAAAGGAACACAAGATGTAGTTGGGTATAAAAGTAAGATATTTGACTTTAAAATGTAGTAAACTTAAAGCTACTTCATTGCATTTACTTTTCTTTTTACTGTCCACCACTGTTTATGACTAGCCATCGCTAACTTCGAACTGTCCGGTTCATCGTCGCTAACGTCGCTGATGTCATTCAGACCCGCTGACGTTTTTATTTGTTTGTTTTTAGCTGACTGATGTAAATCATTATAAATGTAAAGATGTTTAGGGAAGGAGACACATGTCCATACAGGAATCTCCCACGGCCTCATGATTCCCTCACTGTGTTACTTTGAGTCGTTTATTAACGACTAGGAAAGCTGTTTGATTCTTACTATCTGCTGGACCAATCCGACCAATACCAATACTTCCTATACTATTACTTTACATTATTACCTCTACACAATTACTCTACATTATTACCACATAATTACTACTGCACAAAACTACTCTACAATATTACTACTACACAATTACTCTACATTATCACCACATAATTACTACTGCACAAAACTACTCTACAATATTACTACTACACAATTACTCTACATTATCACCACATAATTACTACTGCACAAAACTACTCTACAATATTACTACTACACAATTACTCTACATTATCACCACATAATTACTACTGCACAAAACTACTCTACAATATTACTACTACACAATTACTCTACATTATCACCACATAATTACTACTGCACAAAACTACTCTACAATATTACTACTACACAATTACTCTACATTATCACCACATAATTACTACTGCACAAAACTACTCTACAATATTACTACTACACAATTACTCTACATTATCACCACATAATTACTACTGCACAAAACTACTCTACAATATTACTACTACACAATTACTCTACATTATCACCACATAATTACTACTGCACAAAACTACTCTACAATATTACTACTATACAATTACTCTACATTATTACCACATAATTACTACTGCACAAAACTACTCTACAATATTACTACTACACAATTACTCTACACAATTACCACAAAATTACTACTACACAATTACTTTACACAATTACCACAAAATTACTACTACACAATTACTCTACATGATTACTACAACACAATAACTCTATATTATTACTACAACACAAAGACTCTACATTATTATCACAAAATTACTACTACACAACTACTCTACATTATTACTACAACACAATTACTCTACATTATTACTACAACACAAAGACTCTACATTATTATCACAAAATTACTACTACACAATTACTACTGCACAAACTTTTTACTACACAATTACTAGTACACAATGACTCTACATTATTACTACTAAACAATTACTCTACATTACTACTACAACCCAATTACTCTAAATTATTACCACAAAATTACTACTACACAATGACTTTATATTATTACTACAAAATTGTTTATGCACACGTGTAGTTGTGAACATTGCTAATATCGTCTCTTACTCTCATATCTAAAGTGTTTACAAATTTAATTTGGAAATACTGAGTATTGGAAAAGTTTAAGGTGTAGCGTATTTGTGTTTATGTGTGTGTGTGTGTGTGTGTGTGTGTGTGTGTTTTCAACCCAGTCTCTGTTCTTGCTAATGACATGGCAGTCGACCATCAAGTCTACACTTTTGTTTATTTTTTTCCCCCTGTGTGTGTGTGTGTGTGTGTGTGTGTTAAAGAGACTGGTAGTAGTACCCATTAGTTACACACACACACACTCACACACACACACACACACACACACACGCGGCTGTAAACCCCACTCCAGCCTGGCTGCAGTGGACTATGAGGCTTTTACAGCCATGTGCAGAAGCCTGCAGACGCTCGCACACCAGGAGCTCGAATGCTCATGTTTTATGTTTATTTTAAAGCTCAGGTTCTGCTATAAAAACCATATCATTAAAGACTTAACACGCTAATGTGCCTGGCACGGAACAGAGGCCTGGAGCCCGCTAATTAGCACCATGATGCTAAGTGCTGCCTGCTAGTTTTCATTCATGATTTGCAACATCGACATTTTTAATACGCTCACGTCTCTTTGAAGGTTGTGATTATTTATAGTGGTGGACGTTTATATGATGGACAACCTCCATTCATTACTCCAGACACGTGCCAATTATAGCGTTTACGATACGCCACAATATTGAACTTGCACCAGGCCCTTGTACATTTCAGTTCTCATGCTCAAACTGTCCACGTAAAATGCTTACTAGGCCACTAGCAGAGGTGGCGACTAGCTACTAACTAGCTGCGGGCCGTTTTCAAACTCAGTCATGCGTGTGTGTGTGTGTGTGTGTGTGTGTGTATATATACAGTAAGGAAAATAAGTATTTGAACACCCTTTGCAAGTTCTCCCACTTAGAAATCATGGAGGGGTCTGAAATTGTCATCGTAGGTGCATGTCCACTGTGAGAGACATAATCTAAAAAAGAAAAACACCGCCAAAGCATGATGCTACCACCCCCATGCTTCACTGTAGGGATGGTGTTCTTGGGATGGTACTCATCATTCTTCTTCCTCCAAACACGTTTAGTGGAATTATGACCCAAAAGTTCTATTTTGGTCTCATCTGACCACATGACTTTCTCCCATGACTCCTCTGGATCATCCAAATGGTCATTGGCAAACTTAAGACGTGCCTGGACATGTGCTGGTTTAAGCAGGAGAACCTTCCGTGCCATGCATGATTTCAAACCATGACGTCTTAGTGTATTACCAACAGTAACCTTGGAAACGGTGGTCCCAGCTCTTTTCAGGTCATTGACCAGCTTCTCCCGTGTAATTCTGGGCTGATTTCTCACCTTCCTTAGGATCATTGAGACCCCACGAGGTGAGATCTTGCATGGAGCCCCAGTCCGATGGAGATTGACAGTCATGTTTAGCTTCTTCCATTTTCTAATGATTGCTCCAACAGTGGACCTTTTTTTCACCAAGCTGCTTGGCAATTTCCCCATAGCCCTTTCCAGCCTTGTGGAGGTGTACAATTTTGTCTCTAGTGTCTTTGGACAGCTCTTTGGTCTTGGCCATGTTAGTAGTTGGATTCTTACTGATTGTATGGGGTGGACAGGTGTCTTTATGCAGCTAACGACCTCAAACAGGTGCATCTAATTTAGGATAATAAATGTAGTGGAGGTGGACATTTTAAAGACAGACTAACAGGTCTTTGAGGGTCAGAATTCTAGCTGATAGACAGGTGTTCAAATACTTATTTGCAGCTGTATCATACAAATAAAAAGTTTAAAAATCATATATTGTGATTTCTGGATTTTTTTTTTTTAGATTATGTCTCTCACAGTGGACATGCACCTACGATGACAATTTCAGACCCCTCCATGATTTCTAAGTGGGAGAACTTGCAAAATAGCAGGGTGTTCAAATACTTATTTTCCTCACTGTATGTATATGTGTATATATATATATATATATATATATATATATATATATATATATATATATATATATATATTGCACAAAAGTAAGTGCACCCCTCACATTTCAGCAACCATTGTAGTATAACTCCTCAAGGAACAATACAAAAAACTTGGATATATTTTAGTGTGTCAGTGTGCAGTTTGTATAGCAGTACAAGTAGTATACAATACAGTATAAACTGGCAACAAAAGTGAGTACACCCTAAATAAACATGTCAAAACTGTGTCCAAAGTGTTATTATTTAGTGTGAGCACCATCACTGCCTTAATCCTCCTGGGTATGGAATTCACCAGAGCTGCACAGGTTGTTGCTGGGATCCTCTTACACTCCACCATAATGAGATCACGGATCGACTTCTTTGAAGGACCCTTGCAAGGTCTGTTCTGAAAGGAACCCGTCTTGGAAAACCTCTGTATTCAATTTCAATTCAATTCATTTTTATTTGTATTGCGCTTTTAACAATGAACATTGTCTCAAAGCAGCTTTACACAGATAATGTGGTGATTAAAAGTAAATATGTTCTTTGTAAGTAAGTTTGTCCCTGATGAGCGAGCCGGTGGCGACTGTGGTGAAGGAAAAACTCCCCGAGATGGCAAAGGAAGAAACCTTGAGAGGAACCAGAACCAAGAGGAACCCCATCCTCATCTGGGTTGCACTGAATGTCCATTTGAAGCAGATATACAATGTTGTGGGGTACAGTGATGATGATCAGAAGCGAACTGTATTCCTGAGTCAGTGTAGGAGACTGTTGACATTAACTACATTTCAATCCATCCTCAAAGCGCCCGTTCTTACTCCGGAATTTCATGGAACCACCCATGATAAGAAACCGTCCCAAGCTGTTCGAAGAGAACACCATCCAGAGGCAGGCCTGGACGAAGTGGGAAGATCCACAGAGGGGAGAGGGGCAGGAACAGTGGTCACTGGAGCCTCAGGAGCAAGTTTATCTCGACAGAGCGAGAGAGAGAAGAGAAGGATATTAAATATGACCTTATTAAATATGACCTTGACCGCTGTAGTGTAACTCAGTTTCAGGGAGAGCAACTCAGTTTCTTTGTGGAGAGCAACAATTCTAATTCTAATTTGTAAAGAAGAGGTTAGAACTTTGTCAAGGTGTCTTTATCCTTTTGAGTATACACTGTGGGCCGTCCCTGATTTCTATGGACGTGGCTCCAAAAAAAAAAAAAAAATTAAATTTTTTTTAAAAAAGGTGGTCCTGTGGGAGAGTTTCAGAGATATCTCTTGTGACCAACGATTATCTAGTCAGAAATTCTAGAGCCAGACATTGTCCCAACGCAAATTTTCTGAATGAAGTAAGTTGTAAAATGTAAATCTTCACGTTAAAATGTTTGTCCCTAACGAGGGCATCGGGAACTAGCAGAGACTTCACGAGGAAGACACCTTGAGAGGATGAGAGGAACCAGACTCAAAAATAAAACCCTTCCTCATCCGGGTGGCACCGAATGTTCATTCGTTATAGACAAAAAAATGTCACATAAAAAATAATTCCAGTACATGGAATGTCAATAAGGATCATTTGCTTGGTTGTTCAAAATTGGCACGTGACCTCTTTTCCCAAGCCATGCCCGGGTCCATATTCTCCTCCTCCACGGCCTCCTTTTTTTTCTTTCAGTACACCAGGGTTTTATTTTTTATTTCAACGCAAAAACGTTGTAGCATACGATTTTAAAGGTGCGATCATCATACAGTCCGTATACACGTACGTATTGCAGCATTCAGTGTATTGAAGGCGTTGTTTAGACATGTTTCCGACACGTCTCGCTACGTCGTACATGTGGACATCTGGCTCTGAGTGCGACCACTGTTTCAACAGTCATTCTGTGTAAATCATCTGCAAACTCAACATGCAAATCACTGCTCGGTAATGCTCATGTTTCCGAACATTTTATGTTTCAAAACGTGTGTGTGTGTGTGTGTGTGTGTGTGTGTGTGTGTGTGTGTGTGTGTGTGTGTGTGTGTGTGTGTGTGTGTGTGTGGTTAATATTTGTGGTTTTCTGCACTACATCAATTCATGTTTCAGGGAATGAAGCAAAGGGGGTGTGGCTATTGTCTTACAGTCAAGGGTGTGTGGCCATGATTTATATTTTAAGTAAATTAAGTAAAGGGGGCGTGACCAGTGTATCTCACAGTTTTCAAATTAAGTAAAGGGGGCATGGCCAGTCTGTCTTACAATCTTAAGAATAAAGGCAAGGAGGCGTGGCCAGCGAGTCTTATGTTCTACAGTCTTACAGTCTCGGAATGAAGTGAATTGTATGTTGGCAAGGATTTTTAGGGTCTCACGGAATGGAGGAAAAGGGGCGTGGCCACAGTTTTTGTAAATTCCAGGTGATAACATGAAAGAGGCATGACCTTTGTCCTCAGCGACCTACTTAAATTTCTTGCAATCTCTTCGAATAAAGTGAAAGGGGTGTGGTCTTTTTTGTCGTATAATCTCGAGGGGGGGGGGGGGGGCGTGACCAGTGTGTTCATAGAAATCACAGTGAATGAAGTGAAGGGGGAGCGGCCTTAGAGTCTCTCTGTTTTGGTGAACAGTGTGAAGGAGGCGTGGCCTTTGTGTTTGTCAGTCTTAATAGAGGAGGCGTGGCCTTTGTGTCTATTCGTTTTAATGAATGGTGTGAAGGAGGCGTGGCCTATTTGTCCATTTTAAAGAGTCAAATTAAAGGGGCGGGGCTTCATTTCCCACTGCTTTCGCTAGTTAAAACCTTCAGTCTGCTTTATTGCAAATGCAATAGAGGGATGTGTGTGTGTGTGTGTGTGTGTGTGTGTGTGTGTGTGTGTGTGTGTGTGTCTGTGTGTGTGTGTGTTTAATAGGCAGAAACAGTGGAAAGATCGACTGACGACAAGTGTCTGATGAAGGAAACGGTTTTTACACCGTAATTCTGAATCAGCCACACCGCAATAAAGGCTAATAATAAAAGTTCATTCTGCAGCAGGGAAGAGTCCCTGTTTAAATGTGCACCCACACACACACACAGTCATTCTGAGCGCTTCACCCACACTCTATGTATCAGATGCAAATTTCTTTCCACCTCCCTCTTTCTCCAAGAGAAGCACTAACCAGCAACACATTTATAAATGAAATACAATAAAAGAAAGGAATTGACGGGTGAAATGTCGAATGTCGCAGGTGAACAGCTGTGAGACTCTGATAGAGGGAGCGTTTGGGGCGAAGCAGAACGAGTGTAACGGCGAGAACGAGAAAGGGGTTTCCCAAGCGGTTCTGCCGGGCCATGACTCGTTCTCTGACTCCTCCCAGCAGAACGGCTCGGACAAAGCAGACCAGGACGAAAGCTCCGCCCCCTCCACACCTCGGAAGAAACGTGGGCGACGGAAACTCGAGCATCCCGAGAAACGTGAGTCGTGCCTCTGCCGTTCCGTCTTCTATCTCTCCGGGTTTTTTTTTTTTTATAAAGAGTTACAGAGCTGAGGCGAAACTCCAGAACTGCGGAATAAACCACCAGGTGGCATCGCGGAAAACAATCAGCTACTTTGTTTTAATGTTTTATTCCTTTTATACCTCTGAGGGGAGGGGGCGGGGCAGGGGGTGGAGTCACATGTGTACTGCACTCATTATTCCTAATAATGTGAAATGTCAGATAAACGACTTAACAAAATCCAGTTTGTTCTCCAGTCTCTCTCTCTCTCTCTCTCTCTCTCTCTCTCTCTCTCTCTCTCTCTCTCTCTCTCTCTCTCTCTTTTTCTTTCTTTCAAAATAAAGGAAAAAATGTCTGCTTTACTTTCTCTCTCTTTCTTTGTCTCTTTCTCTCTCTCTCTCTCTCTCTCTCTCTCTCTCTCTCTGTCTCTCTCTCTCTGTCTCTCCATTTCTTAATTTGTCTCTATCTGTATCTCTGTTTGTCCCTCTCTTTCTGTCTCTCAATTTCTCTCTCTCTCTCCTTTTCTTGGTCTGTTTCTCGGCCTGTCTTTCCCTTTATCTGTTTCATTCTCTTGTCTTTCTGTCTCTTCTTTTTTCCGCCTATCTCTCCTGTTCTCTGTCTTTCTCTGTCTCCATCTGTCTCTCCCTTTATCTATATCTGGTTTTCTCTATCTGTCTCTTTTTTATATTTCCCTTTCCCTATCTTTCTCTCTACCCGTTTCACCTTTTCTCTGTTTGTCTTTCGGTCACCTCCTTTCTCTGTCTGTCTCTTCTTTTCTCTATCGGTCTGTCTCTTTCTTTCTCTCTGTCGCTCTGACTTTTTTCCCCCACTGTATCTCTTTACATATTTGTCTCTCTGTGTTGTTTTCTCTTTATCTGTCTGCCCATCTCTATATCTCTATATCTCTGTGTATGTCTCTTTTTTATCTCTCTCTCTCTCTTTCTCTCTCTCTCTCTTCTCCAGATGTGGAGGAGGATGGCAGTAGCAGTGACACTAGTAGAGGAGAGGTAAACTTCTGCTCCAGAAATCTTACACATCACATTCACACTCAACACCAGTGCTTTGTGTGTGTATAGGTCAAGTGTGTGTGTGTGTGTGTGTGTGTGTGTGTGTGTGTGTGTGTGTGTGTGTGTGTGCGTGCAGGGTGAAAGTGGACGTGTGCGGACTCGTGGAGGCAGAGACATCAGCCTCCGCCGCAGACCCCCACCTCGCATCACCTTCCAGGCCGGAGACCCTTTTCACATGAGCAAGAGAGAGAGAGAGGAACTGCTCGCCCGCTGGAAAAAGGTGGAGGTGAGAGAGATGGAGAGAGAGGAACTGCTCGCCTGCTGGAAAAAAGTGGAGGTGAGAGAGAGAGAGAAAGAAGGAGAGAAAGTTGGAGAGAAACTGATGGAGAGAGAAATGGAGAGAGATGAA
>NC_139602.1:6193051-6243051 GCF_946808225.1 Silurus aristotelis
ACATTAAACACACCACGATAAATGTAGTTAGGTCTGTGTGGATTTGAAAAGGCATTCGGAGCTGACCACGCCCACTCTCCGTCATAGTGAGGTCCTTTTCACAGCTTCTCCGAGAAGCAGCCCAAGCACTGAAGTGGCAAATTGCAAATGTTTACCCTTAAAGTGCTGGGACCCCTTAAGTGCAAGGCAAAAAAGAAAAGAGCGTGGTTTCAATTTTAACTCGTAAATGTTCTTGTAAGTTTTTTTTAAAATCCACACGAGTATATTTGAGCTTGTGCAGGTTGCTACGGATGTGCGTTGTGAGTTCACGCTAGAGCGCTTTCTCTGATCAAAGTCTGACTTCCTGACTGACACATTGACGAGGCAGCCTGTGTGTGTGTGTGTGTGTTTAATGTAGTGTGATGATAAACGTGTAAAAATGTCAGTGCTACAGTTCAACACACTATTGTATTTACTGCACAACAGACACTCATTCATTTACTTCTTTTTTTGCGTTGTTCCTTTCTATCATTTCTTTCTTTCATTCATTTGTGTGTTTTTTTTTTTATTCATTTCACGCTCACCTTCATTCATTTGTTATTTGTACTTTTTTCCTCTTTCTTTTTTTCTTTCAGGTATTTAGTGTTGTTTATGGTTCTCTCCTTCTTTACGTACTTTCATTCATTCATTATTTATTTGTTCTTTCTTTCTTTCTTTCTTTCTTTTTTTCTTTCTTTTTTCAGTTGTTTTGTCTTCCTTCCTTCCTTCCTTCCTTCCTTCCTTCCTTCCTTCCTTCCTTCCTTCCTTCTATTATTTTCGGGTTGCTTCAGTAAATGAACACGTTATAACTGTAGCCACAGTGTATGAGTGTGTGTGTGTGTGTGTGTGTGTGTGTGTGTGTGTGTGTGTGTGTTTGTCTGAGGTACTACTTACCCTACTCTGTTAAAAAAGACCGCATTTCCCAGGGTGCACTTGGCAGCGTGCCAGAGACTGTAGGGTAATTCCAGTAGAGCCATTCTGTCGTCATGGAGACACCACTGAAGCCGGACTAAAATGTGTATGTGTAAAGGGTGTGTGTGTGTGTGTGTGTGTGTGTGTGTGTTTGCCCGTGTTTGCCCGTGTGCCCATTTATGTGTATCTGTAGAGACACAAAAAAGAGCTTCATTAAAGCAGGGCTTTTTGTGTGTTTAAGTGTTTGAGTGTGTGTGTGTGTGTGTGTGTGTCTGCACATCTGCTTGTCTATGTAATTGAGTAAAAACAGATGTGTAGTTGGGCGCATGCACGTGTGTGTGTGTGTGTGTGTGTGTGTGTGTGTGTGTGTGTGTGTGTGTGTGTGTGTGTGTGTGTGCGGACATTTATGTTTACATGTAAGTGAGAGTGATTAATTAAATTAGAGGAAGGGAATGATAACTGATTACAAAGAGACGTGTGTGTGTGTGTGTGTGTGTGTGTGTGTGTGTGTGTGTGTGTGTAGAGGTATAATCTTGGTCATTGTTTAAGTCCCAATAATGTCCTCGAAAACACATAATTCTGCTTCACACAGAGTGTGTGTGTGTGTGTGTGTGTGTGTGTGTGTGTGTGTGTGTGTGTGTGTGTGTTCACGTTCACGTTCACGTTCACGTTCACGTTGTAGTGTTTGGGTGTTTGTCTTAGAGTGTTCCTGTAGTGTTGCAGTGTTTCTGAAGTGTTCTCATAGTGTTGTAGTGTTCCTGCAGTATTGGAGTGTTTCTATAAGATTCGAGTGTTTTTGTAGTGTTAGGAGTGTTTCTATACTGTTGGAATGTTTCTGCAGTGTTGGAGTGTTCCTGTAGTGTTGGGAGTGTTTCTATAGTGTTGGAGTGTTCCTGCAGTGTTGACGTGTTCCTGTAGTGTTGGGAGTGTTTCTATAGTGTTGGGAGTGTTTCTATAGTGTTGGGAGTATTTCTATAGTGTTGGAGTGTTTCTATAGTGTTGGAGTGTTCCTGCAGTGTTGGAGTGTTCCTGCAGTGTTGGAGTGTTCCTGCAGTGTTGGAGTGTTCCTGAAGTGTTGGAGTGTTCCTGTAGTGTTGGAGTGTTCCTGTAGTGTTGGAGTGTTTCTATAGTGTTGGAGTGTTTCTATAGTGTTGTAGTGTTTCTTTAGTGTTGGAGTGTTCCTGCAGTGTTGGAGTGTTTCTGCAGTGTTGGAGTGTTCCTGCAGTGTTGGAGTGTTTCTGCAGTGTTGGAGTGTTCCTGCAGTGTTGGAGTGTTCCTGCAGTGTTGGAGTGTTCCTGTAGTGTTGGAGTGTTCCTGTAGTGTTGGGAGTGTTCCTGTAGTGTTGGAGTGTTCCTGCAGTGTTGGAGAGTTTCTATACTGTTGGAGTGTTCTTGCAGTTTTGGAGTGTTGCTATAGTGTTGGAAAGTTCCTGCAGTGTCGGAGTGTCTCTGCAGTGTCCTTATAGTTTTGGAGTGTTCCTGCAGGGTTCCTGCAGGGTTGGAGTGTTTCTATAGTGTTGGTTGTGTTTCTAAAGTGTTGGAGTGACCCTGCAGTGTCCTTATAGTGTAGGAGTGTGCATGTAGTTTTGGAGGGTTCCTGCAGTGTTCATGTACTATTAATAGTTTCCTTGTAATGTTGGAGTGTCCCTGTAATTTTGGAGTGTATTTGTGACGTTGAAGTATCCCTGTGATGTTGGAGTGATCCTGCAGTGTCCCTATAGTGTTGGAGTGTCCCTGTAATGTTGAAGTGTTCCTGCAGTGTCCCTGTAATGTTGGAGTGTCCCCGTGTTGTTGGAGTGTTTATGTAGTGGTGGAGTGTTCCTATAGTGTTTCTGCCTGTTTACACTGGGATTTTTTTCCTGCGTGCACACACACGCACACACACACACACAAACACACACACACACACACAGACACACGGATGACAATGAACACCTGTACACGCAGTGTACGTTTCCACTGAAGCTAAAAAAAAATCTATATTTACCCTACAAAGGCTTTCTGAGAAAGATTTAAAAGCCCTCTTCTAACACACACACACACACACACACACACACACACACACACACACACACACACACACACACTTTACCTTTACACTTTGAGTGTTTTATTCTATTTAGTCTTTACAGTTTCTCATTCTCTCCACACATTTCACACTTTGTGAATATCATGTTGTCTCTTTTCTTTTTCTGTTTCTACACAAACACACACACACACACACATACAAAACATGCTACTATTGTATAACAGGAACAGTGTTGCGAATGCTGTGTCTGGCAGGATCCCAGTTGTAGTCAGCCTAGCACTGCATTGTTCCTCCGAGAATGTCTGTGTGTGTGTGTGTGCGCGCGCGCATGTGTGAACTCACTGAACCTGCTGTATGTTGTGTCCTGGTTTATTGAGGGATCAGTGAAACTGACAGCAGTGATGTTGTCGAGCTAAAAATACGATCCGGTCTCAGCCCGTTCCCCTCAGGCCGCAACTTCTTGTACATGACTCAGCTGTCAATCAAATGCGCTTATTAGAATATTAGGCCACACCCTTCGATGGACGTTAAATAAGTGCCATCATTTTGATATCGTACAAACACCATATTGGTCTGTGTGGTGGAGTTTAATTATTAGATACTGTGGGAATTTTGGACACCGATTGGTCTCAGGCTGTCAGGTTCTAACAGTAGCTTGATTGGATAGAAACTCTATATATTTATAGCTATTTGTAGAAATGAGGTACTAAACAGAGACAACTTAATGCCACAGTGTGCGAATATAGAAAAACGGGGTTAAAAAAAAGAAAGTCCCATGACGATCAGGTTATTATACAAAGATCATATACTGACTGTAGAGCAAAATGTGTGAAGAAGCAATTAGAAAACGAGGTGTAAGGCAAGCAGGGCTAATGACAGGTGTGTAAACTGCATTAATAATGTGCAGTGTGGGGTTTTTCAAACATAGATCAGAGCGGAAATGTGCAGTTGAGTGCCTGAGATGTTTATGTACCACTTAGACACAGGAAATGTCTTTTTTTAAACTGCTCTTCGGGAATAAAAAAAAATAAAAAAATCTGTCAGTTTGAGTCGGCAAATTCTCACAGATGTTGCACTTCATTGAATGTAGCTATGAAAGGATTAAATGCTGCAAGGATATAAAAAGGGAATAAAACACTGCTGCATGTGGAGAAAATTTACCCTCAAGGTGATAACATTGGCTCCACTTTGTAACAGCAACCAGATTGATAGATTTCTGACAGGAAATTTAACCTTAAAGGTGGTGTAATCTGTCCGTGTGTTGCAAAGAAAAAGACTCACCTGATGCCGCTTATGAATGACACCATGGCCGACCAATCAGAAGACGAGGCTCAGGGGAACAAAGAGCAGCCAGCGGTCAGCAGTGTCCCGCCTACTCCTGCACCACAGACTCCGCCCCCTCAGCAGCAGCACACCGACCCTGCTTCACCGACGGTCGCCACAACGCCCGAGCCCGCTCCCGTCCCTGTGGCCTGCGGAAACAAAGAGCTGCGCAAGTCGGCGGAGGCGGAGCAAGAGTACAACGTACGTAAGGATAAGGATATGGATTTATTTATTTTTTTTGTCAGATAAAATGTAAACTCTGAATAAAAGTTTTTATCTTCTTTTTCTGGTCATTATAATGGTAGTATCCGTATTAGATAATCCCTAATGATGTGTTGAAGGACGGGCGAGGCTTCGGGATTGGCGAGCTGGTGTGGGGGAAGCTGCGTGGGTTCTCCTGGTGGCCGGGACGCATCGTCTCCTGGTGGATGACGGAACGCAGTCGAGCCGCAGAGGGAACCCGATGGGTCATGTGGTTCGGAGACGGAAAATTCTCAGTGGTAAGCAGAACATTTAAAATTCCATCACATGTTGGCATTTATCCAGAGCAGCTATGGGGTTAAGGGTCTTGTGCAGGAACCCAGGAGTGGCAGCTTTGGTGTAGCCATGATTTACATTCATGACCTTTGGATAAAAATGCCAATGTCCTAATCACTTATCTACCGCGTCCCTATTTGATAATCAACCAATCACATAATCGTTTGCTGGTCGTTTCTATCTTCCATGGTCAATTTAGTTTTTAACTGAAAAACATCTTTACAGATATAAAGAGGTTATGAAGTTAAAAGGTATAAGTTTAGGGCTTATAAGTTTGTTCCTTATAAGTTCATCTTTAATGAGAGGCAAGGAAAAACTCCCTGAGATATTGAGGTAAAAATCTTCAAAAGGAACAAGACATAAAAAGTGAACCTGTCCTCATCTGGGTGGTACTAAATGTCCATCCTAAATTCAAAAGCATGACTAAAAAGATGCATCTTCAAGGGAGACCCAAAGCCCTCTATAGAAGAAGCCTGGCGAATATAAATGGGGGGGGGGGGCGTTCCACAGTTTGGGCCATACTACTGCAAAAGCACAATTCCCTTTTGATTTCATTTTGTACTGTGGAACAGCCAACAGCGCATGATTTGTTGATCTTAGTGACCTACCCGCTGTGTAAGACCCTACAAGAGTTCCAATGTAATTTGGAGACAACTTGTGTCTCGCTTTAAAAACGAATACTAACATTTTGAAACTCGATCCTGTATTTGACTGGCAGCCAATGAAGACAGCACCGGAGTGATGTGTTCTCTTCTTTTTGAGGCTAGCTGTGGCATTCTGCATACACTGCAAGCGAGATAGTTGCCATTGACAGATTACTTGACAGCCAAGCCTGAATCTGCTCTAAACACCATAACAGAGACTGCAAGGACTGCAAATTTCAAACCTTCAGCGGTAGATAAATTTGTGTCTTCTGCATACAAGTGATTAAAAAAAAAAAAAAAACGTTGTGGTGATGGCAAATAGATCCTAAGGGGCACATATATGAGGAAAACAAAACAGGGCTCAAAATACAGCCCTGAGGAAGACCATATTTTAGGGGAACCACTGAGGATGAAACATTAGCCAAATTAACAAATATGAAATATCCTTCAGATATGAATGGAAGCATTGCAAAGCTGATCCCCTGAAACCCACCCCACATTCCAATCATTTTAATTCTCTGTCCTCTACAGATGACTCTTTCAAACCAACTACCTGCATGTCTTCCTTCACCACCTCCATGAATCTCCTCTTTGGCCCTTCTTTTTTCCTTCTTCCTGGTGGCGCCATACTCACCATTCTCCTACCGATATACCCCATGTCTCTTCTCTGGACATGTCCAAACCATCTCAATTGGGCCTCTCTTACTTTGTCTGCAAAATGTCCTACATGCGCTGTCCCTCTAATAAACTCGTTTCTAATCCTGTCCATTGTCGTCACTCCCAATAAAAATCTCAAATATTGCACAAATATAACCGAAGTAAATACAAGTAGTCCTTGATAGCTTGACACAGCACACTACCCCATACCGATTACCGTTTTGTAAGACTCCCGGGTAAGTTATGATGTCATTGTAACACATCTCCAACGGATTAACAGTTCAAAATGCAGATGATTTCATTTATTAAGTAAAAAAAACTGTCCAAACCCGCCAAAAAGGAATTGACCTCTTAAACCTTATAACTGGATGCGCCTCCTTTGAACTGCAATCAAGCATTTGCGATAACCGACAATTACTCTTTCACGTCACTGTGGAGGAATTTTGCCCACTCTTCTTTGCAGAATTGTTTTAATTTAGCCACATTGGAGGGTTTTCAACCATGAGGGTTTCAGCCTGTTAAAGGTCATGCTACAGCGTCTCAATCGGATTTAAGACTGGATTTTGACTAGACATCATAACTTTTTTATTTTTTGGAGCCATTCAGAGGTGGACTTGCTGGTGTTCCATCAATTATGGTAAGTGGTCCAGGTCCTGCCCCAGAGTATCACACTACCACCTCCAGGTATGCCCTTTGGGATGATGTTCTTTTTATGAAATGCAGGTTTATGCCAGAACGGGACACACATACACACACCGTCCAAAACGTTTAACCTCTGTCTCATGAGTCCACAGAATATTTGTTCATCACGGTTGAGATGTGCTATTCGTGGTGATGGTCCTGAATTAACCAACTTATGGTCAATTAGGAACCGGGTTCATGTTCTGATGGTACTATTATGGTAGCAATCAAATCAAGTGGAATCTCACTAACCGACCCTCATTCTTTTCCTCAGGTCTGTGTGGAAAAACTGTTGGCTTTGAGTAAATTTTCTAATGCCTTTCATCAGCCAACATACAGCAAACAGCCCATGTACAGAAAAGCTATCTACGAGGTGCTACAAGTGAGTGAATACGTTCTCCCTTTTTCACATAGAACACTCTTGTATTGTGCTCGTAATTTATATCAACTTTGTGTTTGTGTGTGTGTAGACGGCCAGTACACGGGCGGGAAAGAAGTTTAAGGAGTGCGTTTCGACTGATGACTCTGACACGGGGAAGAGTGTGGAGCTGCAAACCAGAGAGATGATCGCGTGGGCGAGTGGAGGATTCCTGCCTACCGGGCCCAAGGGCCTGGAGCCACCACCTGGTACCTTACTTCTGTATACTACACTATACTACACAATACCACTGTCCATTTGTCATATACACATTCATACAGAGTACGAAATGTCATGAAACGCTTGTTATGACTGTCCATCATAGAATAGAAATGGAATATAAAAAAAGAAAATAAATCAAAAGCAAACACTAAAGTTTAAAAAAAAAATTAAAATAAACGTATCAAAATTATGTATCAAAAACATAAAATTGCTTGTCTTTTTTTTTTTTTTTTTTTTTTAATTAATGCACAATATTGATAGAAACAGTTTTTTTTCTTTCCAAAACAATTTGTATTAAAATGCCTGCTTGGTGAAATAATACAATAAAAAAGAAAATAAAGAAATCATATTAATACAAAATACTTTTTAATTGTATTGATTAAATTGAGGAATCAATCAAATTAGCACAAATGCAATCGATTAAATCAAATTAAATAAATGTAAAAATTGAATTAAAAACGTTTTTTTTAGACCCTATTTGGGTAATACATATATGTGTGTGTGTGTGTGTGTGTGTGTGTGTGTTTGTGTGTTTTACATTTTATATTAAATGTTTGTAAAGATTAAGAGCGTTTTCTCCTTTTAAGAGAAATTCTTGAAGCTGGATATAAAACGCTAAAGGATCCATATCTTTAGCATTAGCCGCTAGCCACTTCCCGGCAAGGATTCTTTAGCGAGACGAGACAAACTTGAGGTCCGGCACTTAATTTGTTTCTGGGGGAACTCCGATTTTTCCGCAAGTAAAAAGGATTGCATTTGGTACACATGTGTTCCGAACTGTAAGGATTGTATTGAAAAATGTTGATGCGAATACATGTATCTCTACACCTCTAATATATGTTCTTAACTACTTAACTACTATACTATGTTACTATACTATACTGGTATATTGGTTACATACACTATTCAGCTGAAAGTACTGGGACACCTGACTTTACCAGCCATATGTTTATCTTCAAACTTCTTCAAACTTGGATTTTGTAATGTGACATTTTTTCCTTCATTTGAACTCGGAGACCCGAATCTGTTCAAGCATCACAATGCAAACTCTGTGCACCAAGCAAAGTCCATGAAGATCTGCCTTCCATCTGTTGGCTAATCCAAGCATATCAAACACCTTTGGGATGAATTGAAACTGCAACCCAGACATCCACAACTCACCTACTCCTACAAAATATGTGTTCCACAGATATTCGTTTGTTTAATAATATTTGAATTTAGGGGTGTTATTTTTTTAATGAATGAACGAGTGTAATGTTTAAGACATTCATTTGTTAGCTGTGAATTTTGGAGAGTGTTTTGAATGCAGTTTATTGATTCATCTGAAGTTCTAATATACTACTTAGGAAAGTATAAACAGTGCTGTACAGGGAACCGCATGCAGAACGCTGTCCCAAATTCACTGTTGTCTTAATTGTGGGTGCAGATCTTCAAGTTGTTGATGGATGGAAAAATGGATAGGTGGGTGGATGGATGAATGAATGACAGACAGACAGACAGACAGACAGACAGATAGCTGGATGTATGGATGGATCTGGAATTGGTATATACTTTGTATATATGTGTGTGTGTGTGTGTGTGTGTGTGTGTGTGTGTGTGTGTGTGTGTGTGTGTGTGTATATATATACACTTGATAGATAGATAGATAGATAGATAGATAGATAGATAGATAGATAGATAGATAGATAGATAGATAGATAGATAGATAGATAGATAGATAGATAGAGCACAGCGCTGCACACACCTTTTGTTCTTCTGTTAAAAACATATTGGTGTGTTCCTGTGTTGCAGCCGAGCGGAATCCCTACACTGAAGTGCCTGAAATGTGGGCGGAGCCGGAGGCTGCAGCGTACACAGCTCCACCTAGCAAGAAGCCCAGGAAGAGCAGTTTGGATAAACCTAAAATTAAAGAGATTATAGATGAAGGGACCAGAGGTACAAACACACACACATTTGACATCAATTTTACATTATCGTATTGATGTAAATTTACATCGTAGAAGTCTGAAACGAATCCCCCCAAACGAACCGTAATAAGTTCATGCGGTGGCCCGAGCTTTCTCAAACAATTTCTGTGACTGAAACTGACTTGAATTGATCTGTTATTCCAGAGCGTTTGGTGTACGAGGTGCGTCAAAAGTGCAGGAATATCGAAGGTGAGCTACAGTTTCGCGTTACTCTTTCCTCGTTCGAGCTCCTGAGCCCCCGAGTGTTTGAAACGCTCGCATCTTTGTGGAATAAATTCGACATACGCTGTTTTGTGCGCAGATATGTGTATATCCTGTGGAAGCCTGAATGAGTCCCTCGAACATCCGCTCTTCATTGGAGCCATGTGTCAGAGCTGCAAGGTGCAACAGAAACACACAAACCATGTTAAAACAAATGGATACACACCACACAGTTAATAGTGACTCACAAATCTGTAGCGTTTTGGTGACTCCGTGACTCAGGAAGTGTTTGTGGTGCGTGCAGAACTGCTTCCTGGAGTGCGCGTACCAGTATGACGACGACGGCTACCAGTCCTACTGCACCATCTGCTGTGGGGGGAGAGAAGTGCTAATGTGTGGGAACAACAACTGCTGCAGGTCAGTGTGTGTGTGTGGACATGTTTTTTTTTTTTTATATATATATCTTGGACTTATATCTTGTTGCGTTTATATATTATAATATTTTTTTTAGATTATATTTATATTTAATGGAATATAATTTATTTATTAATATTTTAATGAAAAATTTAACTCTTGTAGACTAAGAAGTGCTGTTCATTAATTGTGTGTCATTTGATGCAGATTCGTCCGTAATCAGACAGACAGACAGACAGACAGACAGACAGACAGACAGACAGACAGACAGACAGACAGACAGACAGACAGACAGACAGACAGACAGACAGATAGATAGATAGATAGATAGATAGATAGATAGATAGATAGATGGATGCCAATAGGTAATAGAAGTCCAACATCTTAACCACTGAACTTCAACTTTATTTCAGCCGTAGTTTATTTTGTACCAAATAACGGCGTGATAACGCAAAGGAAAAATAAACAAAATTCACCGAACAAAAATAACGAAAAATTACAATTATGTAACTATTACAAAAGTGACTTGGACCCAATAAGGAAAATAATTATTTGTTGGTGGATTTTTCAATGCGGTTTGTACAATAAATCAACACATCCGGTGTTATATTTGACACCACAATGTGAACTGTGTGTTAAGGTGCTTCTGTGTGGAGTGTGTGGATCTCCTTGTCGGGCCCGGCTCGGCACAGGCTGCTATAAACGAGGACCCGTGGAACTGCTACATGTGCAGCAGCAAGGGTGTGTTTGGAATGCTCCGGCGCAGAGACGACTGGACATCGCGCCTCCAGCTGTTCTTCGCCAACAACCACGACCAGGACTTTGTGAGTTACTCCATCTTAAAAGATTGTAATGTGTGTGTGTGTGAGAGAGAGAGAGAGAGAGAGAGAGAGAGAGGGTGTGTACTGATACCAATCAAAGCTGTTTATTAGATCTAAGGGTGAAATGAGTGTACAAAGATTTCGCAGATGCTTTAGGGATTCCACTCTGTCGTCTCCATCCAAACTAACTCACAACTGTTTACAGAGGTTTTGGATTCAAGCTGAACAGCGCAACAGTTACTGTGCAGCTGATTCGCCTTTCTCCTGTTCTTTTCTTTTTTTTTTCCAAAGACATGGATATGTATTTAGGTATAATTATATTTAAACGCCGGCTAGCAGGTGAAGTGGATGGCATTGGTTATCCCGTTACAATGGCTCCTGTCACAGGGTAGTATATGTAAATTGAACAGTCAGTTCCTGAAGTTGATTCGTTGGAAAAAGCATCTCCACGAGAGATTCAGAGCATCTTGAAAAGTGGCAGGTCTTGTGGGGTTTACCTTTGTATGGAGTGGTTAGTACCTACCAGAAATGTCCCATGGAATGACAACCAGTAAAAGAGGAACAGGCCCATTGACATCCATGGTCAGTGGGGAGTAAAGGCCTAACTGGCCTGATCCCACAGCAGAGCTACTGCAGCATAGATTGAGGAAAATAATTGTTCAAGACAGCTGCGGTCAGCGTGGCCACGCGGAGTCCTGTCCACCCCTCAAATCTAAAATCGAATTTGACCATGAAGCATCGGAGTAAACAGGTCACTGGTCACTTCCCTGAATAAAAGGTGGCACCATGATAGGAAAAAGGCAAGCCAGCCAAGGCAGTGTAATGCATAGGGCAATGTTCTGCGGGGAATCACTAGGTCCTGGTTCTCATATACACGTTACTTTAAGACCAACATTTAAGTTTTTGCCCTAGATCTCAATCTAATAGAGCATTTGTGGGATGGGCTAAACTAGCAAGTCCAATCGAAGGGGGTCCAACCACACAACTTACAGGACTAAAGCATTTGCTGCAAAGGTTTTGGTGCCAGATACAACAACACACCTTTAGAAGTCTTGTGAAGTTCTTCACCGGGGGGTCGATGTGACAGGACCAAGACAGGTTCTGTGTGATGTGAACACCTGGGTACTGGAAACTGCTCAATTTCTCCACTGGGGTCCCAGTGATGTTAAGCGTTTTGTATGACCAATCCTGCTTATTGCTGAACTCCACTATCAACTCCTTCAGGAGTTCAGGAGAAGACTGTTCTCCTGGCAACCATTTCTCCAGGTTTTTAATCTCCTGTAGTTACGTCGTCTCGTCGTTATTGGAGATCAGGCCCACCACAATAGTGTTGTCAGCAAACTTGATGATGGTGGAGTTGGAAATGGCCACACAGTAATGTGTGTACAGTGAGTACAGCAGTGGGCTCAGAGCACAACCCTGAGGAGCTCCAGTGCTGAGGGTGAGGGTGAATGAAGTGTGTTTGCCCACCCGTACAGCTTGCGGTCTGTCAGTCAGAAAGTTGAAGATTCATTGACAGGGCGTCAGGCTGTCCCAGGAGTCACTTGGAGGTGAGCGTTAAGGGGAATTATGGTGTTAAACGCTGAACTGTAGTCCACAAACAGCATTTTCACATAATTCCCTTTTCTGCAGTCCAGGTGGCTCATCGTTGAATGTTCATTTATCTGTAATAAATAAACTTTTGGTGACACCCAGATGGGTATGGGTTCCCTCTTTAATCTGGTTCCTCTTAAGGTTTCTTCCTTATGCCATCTCAGGGAGTTTTTCCTTGCCACAGTCACCATCGGCTTGATCATCAGGGACAATCTTACACATAAAGAACATCTTTTTCATTCTTTATCAACACATTATATGTGTAAAGCTGCTTTGAGACAATGTTCATTGTTAAATGCGGCATACGAATTGACTTGCTTCTAATGTGGCAACCAGCAGACGAATATGGCAGTGAAACAACATGGGTGAGCTTGAAGGCAAAATGGAGTACCGAATGTGCAGGAGAACCAGCCTGAGGTGAATCAGGCAAGACATGAGCATTCAGAAAAGACAGTCAATAGAAAGCCAGCCAAAAGCAAGGCAGCTAGGAGAAAGAGAAAGAAGAGAAAGAGATAGATATGAGAGAGCCAGCCAGGAGCAAGTAAGGCATGTGAGTGTCAATCAGAGGTATGCCAGGCAGAAATACCGTTCTTACTTTCCCAGCATGACTTTTTGGTTTGATATCATTCTTAGTTTCTAACCTAGAAAACTACCATCAAGATTAGCTTTCAATAGAGGCCCCAAAGCATTATTGTAAGTCACAGTAGTCTGCCAAATGCTATAAAGTAAAGTGTTAGTAAGTCTGAGTTTAGTGGACACCCCCTTACTATTAAAAATATTCTCATACTAGTTCGTCCTCATGCTAGCTCACTAGGTCAGTGACCAAGGACACAATCAAGCCTGAATCTCAAGGTTCTTCCTCTGCTTTTCTTTCTGTCTCTCTCAGGAACCCCCTAAAATCTACACTCCTGTAGCGGCGGAGAAAAGGCAGCCAATCAGAGTGCTCTCTCTGTTCGACGGCATTGCTACAGGTGAGCACATACCTGTCCGTCCGAGGTGTGGGATTACAGCACAATTGGAAGCAGTACTTAAACTGGAGTGCCGTTACAATTGTGTGTGTGTGCGTGTGTGTGTGTGTGTGTGTGTGTTTATGCGCTCAGGTCTGTTGGTGCTGAAGGACCTGGGCATCCAGGTGGACCGGTACGTGGCGTCCGAGGTGTGTGAAGACTCCATTACCGTGGGGATGGTGAGACACGAGGGGAGGATCATATATGTGGGTGACGTCCGCAACGTCACACACAAACACGTGAGTTACATGCACTCACACACACACACACACACACACACACACACACAATAAAATACTTATCCATATAGAAGCAGAGAAACATTATTCTGTAGTGTGTGTTTGGGGTGGGGGCTATAGCCAGGATGCCCTTGCAGTAATGTGTTTTATCATAATGCAGCTGTAACCCTGTGGCGCATCATATTTTTGTCCAAATTCTCCCTCTTTCTCTCTCTCACTGTGTGTGTGTGTATAAATAGAGATATGAATGCAGCAGTGCTGATGGAGCTCACATTTCAGCTCTGGCTTTGAAGTGCAGGCGTTTCTCCTTTTTTCCCCTCAGGCTGTGCTCGGGCTGACAGTGCTGAGGATCTGTGTGTGTGTGTGTGTGTGTGTGTGTGTGTGTGTGTGTGTGTGTGTGTGCGTGCGTGCGTGTGTGTGTGTGTGAGAGAGAAAAATTGAGAGATCACCCTGTCTGTACTGCGCCGCAGTAGATAGAGATGTTCCACACCTTATTGAATAAGAGCAGAGATCTGAGGAATGCGTTTGAGCTGTGAAAGTGGCAACCAGATTCAAATTGATCCCCCCAAAAAATGATCAAGGTTTACAAAGGAACTCACGTTTAACCACCAAAGTTCGGGAGATTCAACCGTGCTGACTGTATACACCGACGCCTGATATTAGAAAACACGACCACATTTCAGTTAATAGTGAAAGATTATGTTTATCATTAATCAAATACATTTACATTGTAACTGCCTCTAAGTTACAATCAGCTGTGTCTGTGGGGGGTTTAATCAAGATGGCCCATGCAGGAGATGGGTGTGGGCCAGACAACACACACAAAAGACATTCAGTAAACTCCACAGGAAGTCCTTACAGTCCTGTACTCTGGTATAAAGGTCTGTCTCAACAGACAGATCTTGGGTGAAGATATTTAGAAGCTTGACAAGCGAACATGGCTGTTGAAGACCAGCTACAGTGCTACCTTTAATAAATTCTTTTCCCCACAAGAATTCTGGTCTGGTCTTACTTATTTTGTATTAGAGGAATTTATTACATTGGCGAGCCACCCAAACCACTGCCACTACACAGGAAAGAAAACATCCATTTGACGGAATATCCTGGTCATTCCACAACCACAGGATGTGTCTTCCAACATTTTTGTTCTTTCACCTCTTCCAATCCATGGAAAGCAGATGTGCAAGGAGATGGCTTTGTGCACATGGGCATTGTCAGGTTTGGGTCTCCTAGTTCGAGCGAAGGGGAATTTTCATGCGACGCATCCAAAGACGTCCAATACAGTTGTAATTTTTTGAGTTTCGGGAAGAAACACACATGGCTGGAAAAGTCAGGTGTCCCAATACTTTTGGGGCTACAGTGTATAACAGACTACTTAATGAAAGTGTAAGAGATGCATATAATAGTGCTCATTTTACTAAGTTATATTAGAAAGTGGTAGTGGTTAAAGTTCTAGATTATTGATAGGAGAGTCAGGGTTCAAGTCCTGATATCACCAAGCCGCCACTCTCAGGGCCCTTGAGCAAGTGTATCCCCCTGTATCACTTCAGAACCCAGCTTCCTAAAATCACTAGGATATGTGTGTGTGTGTTTGTGTGTTGCAGATTCAAGAGTGGGGTCCATTCGATCTGGTGATAGGTGGGAGCCCCTGCAATGATCTCTCCATCGTCAACCCAGCCAGGAAAGGTCTTTTCGGTATGCCGTGTCTCTGTGTGTTTTATTTACGTATGAAAACTGAATGAACGACATATAACTACTAGTCTAAATATACAAATATAATAATATCAAGTTCTATCTGACCAGTGCCTACAATGTGTGTGTGTGTTATGCAGAGGGCACCGGGCGACTGTTTTTCGAGTTTTATCGCCTGCTGCACGAGGCTCGTCCTAAAGAAGGAGACGAGCGGCCGTTTTTCTGGCTCTTCGAGAATGTCGTGGCCATGGGCGTGAGCGACAAGAGAGACATCTCGCGCTTTCTCGAGGTATACACTCATATATACACACACACACGTGTGGAGTGTTGGAACTTTCCGTGAAGGTTGACTAACCCAGAGTGTGTCCCCTCAGTGCAACCCAGTGATGATCGACGCCAAGGAGGTATCCGCTGCCCACCGTGCACGCTACTTCTGGGGCAACCTGCCTGGCATGAACAGGTGATAAAAGCAAAACAATGGAAAAAAGAAAATAACATATACTGAACATTTCAGGAAAATCTACCTCGAAAAACTGAGAGACAGGGGTGGATCGCAATGTACTGGTATTTCAGTGTATAAAATATATATATTGGATATATTGTGCCAGTTTCCTCGACCGATTCACAGCACCGGCGCTTCGATGTGACGCAAAAAAAAAAAAATTACCCTAAACAATGGCAAGAAATCTCATCTTTATATTAAAGCGTAGTCTGCAATAGTGGACTCTTCAGGAAGAGGGCAAAGTCTGCAGGAGCCAAATTTGGCAAGTAGGGTGGGTGCAGAAGTGAGATCATGTATGTCAGCGAGCATCATGGTGAGTGGCTTCGACATATCCTGGGGGTTGAGCTCGTTGAAGGTGGTCTCTCTTTTTCTTCCGCTCTCGAAGCTGCTCAAAACACCCCGGATGACCCATTGCGGCGTCGCCGTATGTCAAACGTTTTTTGCACAGAATTTCACGTTGTCCGCGATAAAGTTTGCAGACGTAGATGTAGGGAAGCTTGCTTCTTCAGGATTGTCCAAACTGCTGTGTCCGTCAGTACGCCGATTTAAATGCGGTTTCAATACATTTGTTTTTGACTTTAGTAAACCGACTTAATTGATTTAATTGTTTATAGACCAATAAAAAAATGCGCACCCCAGTGTGAACATCCTGCGCTTCAGTGTTGGAACCCCTCGATTTTCATGCCACCCCTTTGCACCCCATCGATAATTTTCTAGATCTGCCCCTGCTGGGAAACACGTTCAACAATTACCTCATTATAGAACTACTGGGTTTTACCATAGAATTTATGAGATCCTGAGCAACTCAAGAACTTTGAGGATGGATTTGTACTGGTACTGTACAATGGCTCAGGACCAAAGTTTGCGTGAACAGTTGTGAATATCTCAACAGTGATGGAACTGTAAAGAATGGACGTTCTGTGGCCCCCAGGTGAGTCTGGTTCTTCTTAAGGTTTCTTCCTCATGAAGTCTCTGAGAGTTTTTTTTTATTGCCACAGTCGTCACTGGACTCGCTCATTAGGGATACAGTTATAAGGAACAAAATGTTAGACACAAAACTTATACCTTCCAACTTTTGAGTCTCGAATTAAATAGAAACGATATCACATTAATATTCAAGAATCTTAATCTCATTTGTTTTGTTTTTTTTTCCCCCATAGGCCGTTAACCGCCATGGTGAACGACAAGCTCGACCTGCAGGACTGTCTGGAACATGGACGCACAGCCAAGGTGAGGTCTTCATGTATAAAACCTGCTAAACAAAAGCACTGTGGAAACGAGAATGTAGATTCGATTCGTCCAGTAGAGGGTGCTGTTTTTTTGCTGTACATCTAATTCCATCTAAGAAACTATTGGTGTAGAAGTACTACAGTATATGTTTGGATATTTATATATATATATATATATATATATATATATATATAAATAAAAATGTATACAAGATATATCCAGCCATGTTAGGTTCTTCCCTGAAACGTTTACCACAAACTTAAAGGCAGGGTGTGATTGCGATTGGGTGTGTTGGCAGAGGGGGCGTGGCTAACCGACACCGCATTTGTGTTTCAGTTCGATAAGCTGAGAACCATCACCACTCGCTCCAACTCCATCAAGCAGGGCAAAGACCAGCACTTCCCCGTCTTCATGAATAACAAGGAGGACATCCTGTGGTGCACTGAGATGGAAAGGTATGGATGGCTGGATTGATGGATGGATATTGATTGATAGGAGGATGGAGAGATGAATAATGGATGATGTTGAATGGAACTCATTGATGTATGGATAGTTGATGGATGAATGGGTGGATGAATGGATGGAGACTTGTGCAATAGATAAAATAATTTCCTGAAAATGAATGATGGACTTGATGGCATCACACTGAAGAGTGGATGGCTGTGTAGAATCATGGATGGGTAGCTATGTTCACTCATCCATTAATGAAGGGATTATTAAAGAAAAGGATGGATTGATGGGTTCAATGATTGATAGTGTAACACATGGATGGATGGATGGATGGATGGATGGATGGATGGATGGATGGATGAATGAAGAGATCAACTGTTTTAGTTCCAGTTAATCTGGAAAGACATCCTGTATTTAAAAAAATTACTAATGAAACCCAATATAGGATGGATGGACAGATAGATGGATGAATTGATGGAGGTATAAATGGACCATTGGATTGATGGATAGATGGATGGATGGGTGAATTCAGGTCTGGATGAATGGATAATTTGAGACAGACTGATGAATGGATATAATCCCAGAATTATGAAGTTTGGATAATGGATAGACAGATGAGTGAATGAAAGGAAGGAAAAGTTTGTGCCCCTTTAAAGGTTTTTGGGTTCCTGAGAAGATTCCTCTGGTGGAACACCAGAATGAGTGTGTAGACCAAGATTTTTTTGTGAAACATCACAAGAACTTTTTTTCTTCTCCTGTTCAGGGTGTTTGGATTTCCTGTCCACTACACGGACGTGTCCAACATGAGTCGTCTGGCCAGGCAAAGACTCCTGGGAAGGTCGTGGAGCGTCCCGGTGATCAGGCACCTGTTCGCGCCACTGAAGGAATACTTCGCCTGTTACTAAAAACCCCGCCCACCAGAGTCATGCCGTGCCATCCCGCGGCTCGCTCCGCCCCTTCATTTGCATAGCTCCACCCCCTCCTCCGTGCGGTTTTTTTTTTTTTTTTTTTTTTTTTTTTTTTTTTTTTAGTAGTTGCCTGACCACTTACTGGTGCTATTCATCAAGGAAAGAAAAAAAAAACCTACGTTTTGTCCGGCGTTCACGTCTCACCTCTACATGTCGCCTATTTATTGAAGACTTCGTCACTTTTTTTGGCCGCTTATTTCGCGTTTTAACAGACTTACAGAAATCATTTACAACTTCAGACACATTTCACATCTGTGATCACACGGCTTCTCTGAGGAAAAAGAGACATGCTTGCATGATTGTGTGGATGGAAGAGGGTATGTGTTTGTGTGTGAAAGAGCAAGAGAGGGAGAGGATGGTCGTCTCTTTGAGCACAAAGCATATTTGAGGGTCACAGCATCTTCGAAAACTAAACCCAAACACACACACACACACACACACACACACACACACACACACACACACACACACACACACACACAAACAGCCCTAAGACCATTTACATCTTTTACCTGTAATTATGTGGTGCAAACACACACTTACACACACACACCAAACAGCTGATACACTGTTTACAGTTATATCATGGTACTATACAACTACACAACTCCTGTACAGCCCATATACGCTGGTACAACTACGGTGCTCTCTCTCTCCCTCCCTCGATTTCTTTTTATTCTTTTTATTATTTCTTCTCTGCCTTTTTCTCCTTCTCTTTTGCTCTTCTTCCCTTGTTCTGTCGCGTCCCGCTATCTCCCTTCCTTTTTTCCTTTAAAAAAAAAAATTTGTCTCTCTCTTTCTCTTTTTTTCTTTCATTCTTTCGCTTTCTCTTTGTCTCTCCCTCAGCAATACTGATGCACAGCCACACTTGAGGCCTTACTGCTGAGGCACACAGTGACTGACACACACACACACACACACACACACACACACACACACACAGAGGATCCGAATTTTCTTGTTGCGTCCATGTTGGGAGTTTTTCAACGTTAAAGGCTGATGCAATACAGTTTAATCTTCTCACAGTGGTTCGGAAAGAGGAGAGAGGAGAGAAAGCTCTGTATTTTAACACACACACACACACACACACACACACACACACACACACACACACACACACACACACTCAGAGAGCTGCCGCGCTTCCAGCCCAGGCCTGCAGGGGGTAGCGGCAAAATACAAACAAATCGTTCCTTCCACAAAGCACTGTGGTGACGCTAGCAAGCACCAGCGGAACTCATTTCTACTGTAAATCACACGTCTGACTCCACCATTTTTACTGTACTGGTGTCGTTGTGTGTGTGTGTGTGTGTGTGTGTGTGTGTGTGTGTGTGTGTGTGTGTGTGTGTGTGTGTGTGTGGAGAAAAAGTTCTCCTCAACATGCTTTGCTTTTTTGTCCGACTGAGGAAATGATCACAAAAATCTCTTCGGGGTCTTGTCTTCTTTCCTCTACTCTTCTCTTCTCTTCCTCCTTTTCCTGGTTCTGGGTTTAGTCTAGCGTTCCGTCTGGCTCTTTCGATTTCAGCGGGGTGCAATTCCACCAACCATTCAAAACCTTTTGAGGAACTAAAAGGTTGTAGAACAAATCAGAACCAGAACTTAACAGTTCCTGTGCTTATGGTTTAAATTGTAACTAAAATAGAACGTTCCTGCAATGTTCTTGTGGTGGAAAACACCCAAATCCTCAGTCCCTGAAAAGGTTCCTGCGACAGAATCGCAGTTCCCAAGTACAACAAAGATTCCAAATGTGGCCGAGGGTTCCTAGATTGCAGAAAAAAAGGTTTCTGAAAGTGTTCCTGCAATGGAAACCCAGTTCCCAAGTACAACAAAGGTTTCAAATGTGGCGGAATTTACGAGACTAGAAAGGCATTTTGAATGTTTCCAGGTTCTTGAAAAGGTTCCTATGGTGCCTAAAGTGAGGTTGATGCCTAAACTAAAAAGGTTCCTAAATACATGCCTAGGTTCCTGAAATGGTTCCTGGGATGGAAAATCTCATATTCCGGATCCGGTTTTTTGATACTTTTCCATCCTCCCGGGGGATTCTGGGATAGTGGCCTCTGCTGTGTGATGTCGTAATATCTGGTCACATGGTGCTCCCAGAATTCCTTCGGCTTCAGTGGGCGTGGCCCGTCCCGGTGGGTGTGTAGGTGCTTAACAAAGTGCACACGACTTCCTAGTTATGGATCGAAATAATATCTGGATTACTGTATTCTCTCCACGCTGTAGTCGGATACAGATTGACATCCTGGTGCTTTCAGGAGCGTCCCCCGGGACACCGGGGAGGTCTGGTGGGCATGGCCTATTATGGTGTGTTGGTGCTCAACAGTGTGCGCTCACCTTCCAGTTATTAGTGCGGATAATCGGACGGGGTTTACTGTATTTATTGCCGTGCTGTTGTACACATCGTTCAGATCCGAGGTTGACAGGACATCCTGGTGCTTTCTGGCGCTTTCTCGGGATTGTTTCTTTCTTTTTTTTTCTCCCCCGGATTCCCAGATTTTCAAGGGTGTCCTTGTGAAATGAGACACTGATATCTCTCTGCTTTAAAAAGGCAGACTGTAAAGACATTTCTCTGCCACTTTCCAGACTCGGCTTCCCCACAGTCACTGGAATGAAAGTCCTTCAGCAGTGCTGGTCCTCGCCAAACCGAACTCCGTCCCCTGTCCTTGCCCCATACACACCCCAACACAAAAATCGTTTTCCCTTATCGGAGTCTCCTCTGCTGTGGTGCTGTTCGACTGTGAATGAACCTATAACCTTCGGTAGCTAATCTCGGAACCACTACTGACCCATCACGATGATAGTAAAAGATATTTGTAGGTGCTCTATCTAGCTACCATATCGCTGTAATAATACCGTGGGGCTTCAAGGGTTCTTTTGAACCGGGTGGCAGGCTCACCAACCAGAACTCCAGGCGCTGCTGGAGTCGGGCAAATTCCATCGCAACCAAAAAAAAAAAAGGGCTTGGATCCTACTTCTTTTACCTATTTGAATGACTTCTTTCTTCTAGCATACTCACTAATAACAAGATGCTGTGAACTGGTACGTGTATAAATTTCACAGTGCAAAGAAACAACGGACGCTGCGACTCCTATAGCGTGCTGCATAAAACTCGTTTAACAAATAAGCTAACGTTAGCTTCCCAGTGGTAGCTAGCTAACAAAACCGAGGGCTTTTTTTTTCTGACTCAGCACAATTTCTTTGGACGCCAAAGAAAAGCTCTCACACAAGTGACTTTTTTGTTTCTGTCTTTCTTTCTTTTGAACTTGCCGCATATCGGTTAATTCCTTCACTTTATACTTTCGAGGACCAGCACTGATCTTAACAAGTGTTAAGTAAAGTGGCCCTTATTTGCAAATTAACATCCAGACAGCTAAAATCCAGAGGCTAAGCCTGGCTTTTGGCCTTAAAAAAAACAAAAAAGATGCGTCGAAACGCATCCGAGTATAACTTAGGCCCACACGCCATCCTTTTCCAGACTTACTTCCTGTGTGGCCGAGACAGGACTCCATTCAGCCGAGTTTCAGCAGCAAACCAACTGTACATAGCTCTTTTTGCCTTTCGTTAGCATTCGATCATGTTTTGTGCTCTGGGTGTGTTTTCTCAATCCGTGTAGGCTAATTCCGGTGTGATCCTAGGCTGTTAGCGTAGCTGTTGTGATTAGGAGACTGGCCTAAGGCGAGCACGATTCTAATAAGCTGAGACGGTGGTGGTGATGACGATTGACGATAATAATGGAGGTGGTGGTGGGGGGAGGTCAATCTGCGAATTTACGAATTTTCCTTCCTTTCTTTTGCGTATTTATTAATAGTCACAAACGAGAAAGAGAGGACAAATTCAAGAGCCGACAAATAACGCAGTCGACAGTTTTACGAAGGAGGAGGGTCCCTTCACAGGCTCGTTTTACGATCTACACCGAGCGCATGGGGGGAGAAATGTGTAAAAAAAAAAAAAAAAGACGGGGGGGGAAAAGGTGCTATACAATTTATTCTTAAATGATTTAATAAAAATAAATAAGTAAATAAATATAGAAGTGAAAAAAAATATATTGTCAGGGGAAAAAAAAAATTAAGGATTGACCGGTCTTGACAAATGACTGTTTTTATGTTGTCGTAGTAATGGATTTAAGAAAGAAAAAAAGCAAGAAAGAAAAAAAAAAAGCACTATTATTTTACTCTTTTATGAATATATTAACAAAATGCATTTTAACTTTGTACTTGATGATGTAAAAGTAGAAAACAAAAAAACAAAAACAAACAACAAAAAAAAAAAAAACAGAAATTTCATGTGTTTTAGCCTAGACATCACTGTAGTATGAGCGTCTTGATGAGGAAGTCATTCTGTTAGACTGGACACTCGCTCCATCCTGAAAGGTTTCTGTGCACTGATACGTAACTCGCTTTAATCCTTGGCAGCGTAATCGACATTACCCAACATTCCTTGCTCCACGTAGTCCGGCTTTTGTTGAATTTGACTGTAATGTTACGTTGTTTTCTCTCATATATATATATATATATATATATATATATATATATATATATATATATATATATATATATATATATATTAGGGGTGTAACGGTAGATGTCACTGTACAGGCGTCACGGTTCGGTTCGTTTACTCCGATATTGGCGTCCCGAAGGGGGTCTGTGTGATAATGCAACACTAACTATCACAACAGGAAAAAGCAGAGAAAGAGATTTGCTACACACCAATCCAAAACATTTAATTGAATCTTAAATTGAATGCATTTGATATTTTTTATGACAGGGTTGGGCTTTACCTTTGAAAGTGTAATATATAGTCTCCTAATTCAAAAGTGGTATTTTTCCTAATTCGATTTAATTTGTACTTTCATATCACAAGACAGTTTTCAGTTCCGTAGCTGATTGCGACCAAACACTACTGGCTGTATAAAACAGCAAGCACTTTGGATTTGTTGTTTATTTTTGTTTTACTGAAACCGTATCGAACCGTGACCCCCATACCGAGGTACCTACCATTACACCCCTAATATATATATATATATATATATATATAGACACATGTATATGATTGTTGTTGCCTCGATATTTATTGACTACAGCCATGTCCTACCTTCTGTCCATCATATCTGGTATGTCAGTTGCATCCATCTCACTCTCTCTCTCTCTCTCTCTCTCTGCCCTTTATTCTCCATCATGCTCCCTCTCTCTTTTTCTCTCTTTTTTTTTTCTACTCGCTCTCTCCATCCGCAGCTGCATTTCTGCTGCGACTTGCAGACAGCGTGAAGAGACAGAGAGAACGCATGAAAGAAAGAAAAGAAAGAAAGACGTATAGAATGACTTGTTTCTTATGTATTTGTGCTGGGGAACACTTGAATTAAATGTACTGTTTTTGTGCAAAAAAAAAAAAAACTTTCGTCTTGTCTTTGTTTTCAGTGCGGCTTGAATTTGGCCAAAGTATTGGGACACCTGACTTTTCCAGTCGTACACTATATTTCCAAAAGTATTGGGTCACCTGGTCATAAGGACAATATGTGATTTTTGAGCATCACATCCCACATTTAGTCCCAATTCTCTCTTATAGTTCCCTCCACTCTTCTGGGAAGATGTTCCACTAGATTTATGGAGTGTGCTTATGGATATGTGATTGTGTTAATCAGCCACAATGTAAGTAAGGAGACCTGGGGTGCAGTCGTTCCAATTCATCCCAAAGGTGTTCAGTAGGGATGAGATCAGAGCTCTATAGCAGGCCACTCAAAATCTTCCTCTCCAAAGCATGTAAACCAGATCTTCAAGGAGCTCACTTTGTGCACAGGGGCATCGCAATGCTGGAACAGGTTTGGGTTTCCAAGTTCAAATGAATACGGTAACAGTTTGGAAAGGAACCACATACTGCAGGAAAAGTCTGGTGACCCAATACTTTTGGTATTATAGTGCATGTGGTTCTTTCTGTTGGAAGAAGTGGAAGATCTCTTGCTCTTGAGCTCCTACACTATTGAAGATCAGTATCTTACCCTGTCTGAATGAGCACAAATCTCCACAAAATCTAGTAAAACATCTAGCAGAAGAGTGGAGTGGAACGATTATACCAGCAAATTGGGATCTCAATGTGGTAACAAAATGAAATTGTGTTAAAATAGCGAGTCGATGACGACACCTTTAACATTCAGTGGGCGGGGCTAACCTGAGGTAAAGTTGATGGGTGGAGCTAAGCAGCGATAACAAATGGGTATAGCTAGTACTGTGTACAAATTATACCAAAAGTTTGAATAGATTTATTATATATGTAAATAAACTTTTAAAATACTATTTAAAAAAAAGGAATTATTCTTAAAACATATTTTCTGCTCCTGACAGGATGTGAAAATGTATTACTGATATTTTATACAGAGCGAATATTAAAAAATAAAAATCTATGTATCTATAATAAAAAAAAAAATCGATCAATTAAAACCAGGAATTGAAATCGTGTCGACTCCATCACACTTTTTTTTTTTTATTCCTAACGTAATCTACAAAATGATACAGTACACTATTTCATGCTGCTTTAAAACAATTTTTTATTACAAATTATCTACAAATCAAAATATCTACAATTACATGCCAGCAGGGGGAGACAGGTGTGTTACTGCATCTACAGTCTACTGAACAGCTACGAATGAAGTGTTACAGCGAGTAACGGATTATTCGCTGCCACTTTGCTAATTCTGAAACCTTCTCCCCCCCCCGTACAGTGTTTGTGAAAAGTATGGAAACACCAGGGGTGGTCTATTTACGGGTTTGGAGATGCATGCGTGCGCTTGTTATTTAAATAAAATACAAGAACTCATGAGTGAATGAGTGAAAGAAACTTCTGTGGAAATTTTTGTAAGAACTTGTGTAAGATGAAGACCAGGAGAAAAGATGTGAGCATACTGCCTCACCCCCACAGCCAAACAGGGGAAGTGGTTTGATTTGGTTTGGATGGAGACTTATAACAGAATGAAGTGAAAGGAGCCAACATGGCAACCAGTCCTTACTTCAACGCCATGCAATTTCTTTGGAACAAGATGATGACCTGAAGCGTAAGTCTGAGTTCTGTAAACGTTATTTAGACAGTGTTATTTATCATGATGTGACCTGCCCAGTCACCGCACCTAAATCCTACCGAACTGCTCTGGGATGAACTGGCTGTTATTTATGCTAAAGGAGGGGTCTTTACTTTTATATATTTGTTTCTTCAAAGTCAATCTTCATACCATTATTGCATAGAAACAAAAGGAGCACGCATGTGTCTCTCAGAAACAATAAAAGACTATACCTGGTAGGATATTCTGAGACTAAATCTTTGTAAATTATCAGAAAAAAATATAATTAAAAAAAGGCAAAACTGGAGGGTCGTGTCACAGTCTCGAGTACAAAGGCACCTCGGACGTGACGCTGCCATCTGAAAGCAAAAAGACAAGAGGATTTAGCATTACAGCGAAAGCACAAGGTCCAGTATTAAACAGTCAACATAATTATTGGCACCCTGAGGAAAATGTGTTTGTATTTGTGTTATTGTTTAAAAATCTCAAGCTTTACGAGTTACAATCTTCTATTTAATATTAGACCCGGATGCACCTTTTTTTTTATTTCTAAAAAAAAAAAAACCCTGTCGTCCTCGAATCACAAAAAGTCCCTTGAATGTTCCGCATATGAAATTTTAACGTGAGAAATGACACGTGTCTACATGCAGAAATACCAAACAGTCTCAGAGGACACTCGGGGTGCCAATAATTAGAATTCTACTACATGTCAATATTTAAGTGCTATTGCATATGTGTGTATGTGTTACTACAGCTCTTTTTTTTTTTGATAAAAGAGCTGAAATCTGTTTTCTTACCCAGAGTGTCCCGTATTCTCCTCAGCGCGTTTTGGTTCACCCTGTACTCGATCTGGTCAGCTCTGAGAACAGACAAATCAGGTGTTTTAAAAAGACAAATCGGCCAGAGATCAAATCTCATCACTCTAGGATCAGCAGGCTAAACATACAGGACTTGCAATTGTCCTATAAAGAGTTTTGACATTATCTTCTTGGTAATAACTCACTCTATTGTAAGGATCTGAGGGATCCTGCTAGGTATCCACACTTTTCTGGTTTTTTCTTTCCATGTAATTTCCTGACTTTCCCACCAGATGTCACCATTCTGTCTTTGGATCCCTTATTTAATTTCCATTGTTTGCCCCTATGTCTAATTAGAACTGAGTTCCCTATTTTGTGTCAGTTTTTTTTTGTTTAAGATGTGTGGTCTGTTTCAGTCTCCAGCCTTTTTTTTTTTTTTTTTTTGCGGAAAAATTTTTTTTTTTCCCTGAGATTACATTTTTGGGGGGGGGACCTGAGTTTTTGGATGTATATTTTTTAAATAAAAATAAATTTTCTGAGTCTGTCTTTCCTTTTAATCCTTTCACACAATCACATCTTATTACCAACTTATTTGCTCTATAATTTGACTCAAAACATTTTCATGTGCATCCCACGACGTTGAACAAACTGACATTATTAAAACGTGTGCAGTAAGAACAAATTAAACCATTAAAATATATTTAACTTTAAATGATATTAAAATACTGTTTTACATAAAGGAAATATGAAACATGGTTGGGACACTATGCTTTGCCCCCTCACTCTCACTAAGGTTTGTTGACGGTGGTGTGGTGGGTCATCTTTTATCCCAGAGATCCCTCATGTCTGTTTTACCTTCTGGTAAATTAATGATTAGAAATATCCAACAGAAATCCTACTTTATACATACTTTAGATATTCCAAGAAACAGTCCCAAGCCATCCATTATGCTCCATACTAGAGGACGACCGATTCATCGGTTTTGTCGATGAATCAGCACTGATACTGGATTGCAGCTATCAGCAAAAATCCATACTGATAGTTTTTCCAGGTTGCGTTTATACAGTACGAGAGTGGCCTCTAGAGGCAAATCACTGATGCTATGTGCAGTTTATCTAGAGTCTCTTTTTTTTATTTTCGATGTTTTTGCATGTCAATATTTATTAATAAATTCATATTTATTTATTTTAGCACATTTTCATGATTCAGTACTTTTTTTTGTAATAAAGTTCAGTACAATTATAAATGGAGTGTTATTGTATGTTTGTTAGTTTGTTTAATCGGGTATCCATTTTCAAAACAAGTAAGTAAGATCCAACCTAGCAATCGGTATCTGTAAAATCCACTACTCCATACCACAACAGCTTCATGAACACTTGGTTGAGAAACACTGATATGTGTGAGCATGTCATTATTTAATAAGCATCACTATCAAAGGGAAGAAGTAACAATAGGCAAGCCTCCATGGTGTTTTCCAGTCTGATGTTTACTCTAATTAAATTATTACTCGATGAAATCTGTACTTACACCTGGCATTTAGATGCAGCTCCCGTCCTGACTAAAGCCAAGAGCGCGTTCTTCAGTGTGTCTGAGGACAAACACTCATACGAGCGCACCTCACCTGAAGAAAGAGATACAAAGTCTGAGGAAAGTATGGGTGCAAGAAGGAAATTAAATAGATTTTGGTCCCAAATGTTTGTGTTTGGTCATACATTTTGGTAATAAATGTTACAACTCAAAGGTTAAGGCTCTTGGTTACTGTTCGGAAGGTTATGGGTTAGAGCCCCAGCAACACTAAGGGTTGGGCCCTTGAGCAAGGCCCTTAAACCTCTGTGTTTCAAGGGCTGATGGCTGATCTTGTGCTCTGACCCCAGCTTCCTTAACATCCTGGGATATGTGAAGAAATAATTTCACTGTGCTGTAGTGACATCTAAACGCATCTATCAACATTTGCGGTGTATCATAAGACAGTAGGTTCATTCGTGTTATGTTTGTTCACTATTGTGTTTTATTATATAAAAATATACAAATATTTTTGAAAAAAGCAAAAAATAAAGTATAAGGGCATACATTAGGTACACTTTCCTGTCGGTGTCCCCAAACATAAACGCCATCAAATCTCCTCGGTCTTGCTGAATGGTTTTGGCAAAACAACAAGTTTTCAGAACCTGATTTAATGTGCCTCATGGAACATTAGATACATAACAGCTCATATAGGTTGCAATTAACAGGTAGATTTTGCCCGTAAATAAAATGGTACAGAAATTGTTGTCCATGAAATATGAAGAATTTGTTTGCTGGATCCATAATCCTTCTGATGATACATGCTTGGTGATGTTTACCTAAGAGGATGAGTTTCACGGTGGCAGCTCGGACGTCAGGCACGAACCTTTTTTCCGTAAACGTCTGAAATGTTTCCTTGCCCAAAACTTCGAGCACAACCTAAAAATCATTTTAGCACAAAATGACTTCAGGAATCAGTACCCCAGCGGCCGAATCAATGGTCTGTCTGGAGACATGTGAACTCTAACTCTAATCACCTGGTACGTCTCAATAAACGGTTTGAGAATGCCACTGAGGAAGACAATGATGTCCTGGGCTTCTCCGATCACATTTAGTGCATGGTCTTGGATGCTCAGAGCTCCGCATCGCCGCAGGCCGGAGCAGCCCTCTTCAAAATCCTGAGATGTTGGTGGAAGAAGGATAAAACACAAGATGAGACTAAGGAGGTGCTATTATGAAGTGTCACGAATCAAGGGGACCTTATTAGCAAACGACGACCATTTCAACTATTCGACAACGATGCGTCGACATAAAAGTTAATATATGATGCATCGATTAAAAAAGTGTACCTAGGAAAAGACAAGTTGCCATTTGTATCGCAATGCATCGTTTTTAACACATTTGCATCGCTAAAAAAAGAAAGGTTTTTTTTACACTTATTAGTAAAGGCGCTATACTTTTATTATTTAGAAAGTGACCAATAAATTGTAACCAATATTTTATATTATTTTAGCTCGATTTCTCGTCGCATTGCAACCCTACGGAGAGTCACATAGAATACAGATTAACATGGAAGAGGTAGAGCTGTGTCTTCCTAAAGAGACAGAACGGGAAAAGAATCTCTGCTTTTTTTCCTTTTTGAACGTATCGAATCGTTGGCTACGCTTCGAGATGCGAAACTTGTTCTATTGTCTTCGTAAATAAAATCCACAAATACCACGAAGGGTTCTCGATTTTACAATGAGTTCGGGTCTCACCTGCACCGTGTGTCCAGGAATGAAGATGATCTCGTTTGCCAAGAGGTCTTGCAGGAAACAAAAGCGGCCAAAGACGTCCTCTGGAGAGGAAACAAAACCAATCGTTGGAGAAACTCATGCACAAAAGACACTGCTGTTCTTCTGATTCTGAGTTAATAACACTTGAGTGCAAAGCGTTCTTGCATTATTCTTGGTCACACAAGTCAGATTTGATGTAATTTTTACTTACAGATCCGATGTGACTGCTGATTTTGCTTGGTCTAATGAATTTAATGAATGAAATCAACTGAATTAATTTCCAGTTTGAAGAATGAGAAATTAAATGGCTTCAAACTCTCAAGCAGTCCATTGAAACTAAGCTTTCACAGAGGATAGATATATAAAAAAAATCCACACACCTACAATTTGAGTACAAAAGTGTCCTATGTGGTACATCGTATCATGTATAATATATCATTTGCACACACCTTTGCTGTGGCTTGGAGCCATTGCCATGGCAGCAGCCACCATTGCAGGCCGAGTAAACACGTGCAGTGCTTGGTTCCTGTAGGAGGCGCACATGAGTACTGAGGACGCTCGCCTGAGCACTGCCTCCTCTTGAGTGATGGGTCCTGGCCCCTCCTCTTCGACCAGTCGGATACGCCCGTTCTCAGACTGCACTACAGCGTGATGCAGGGCCATGCTGGAGGACATCACCTCCAAATCGGAAAGCTGTGCTGAAAAAAGTACAAAAAGTGCAGTGACACTGTATTTCATAAGAGGGGAAATGAGAAGTATGGGCTCGAATATAATTTTCACACACCCTTTTCTTTATTTCTTCGAACGAAGAGCCTAAACTGACCCCTTACATGTATCAATGTGCAGGTTGTATAAAACTTTCTTTAGGCTTCTCCTATTAGGGGTCGCCACTGGGCCCGGTCCCAAGCCCGGATAAATCGGGAGGGTTGCGTTAGGAAGGGCATCCAGCGTAAAAACATGTGCCAAATCAATATCAGTACAGATTTGCTGTCCTCTGAAAATAAATCAACGCACAGCCATTATTGTATAAATAACTGGCAACAAAAGTGAGTACACCCTCAGTGAACATGTCAAAATTGTGTCCAAAGTGTCGTGTGAGTACCATTGATGTCCAGCAACGCCTAAATCCTCCTGGGCATGGAATTTACCGGTTGTTGCTGTGATCCTCTTCCACTTCTCTATAATGACATCACGGAGCTGCTGTCACAGTACATGTTGGAATCCGTGTTTTCTCAATAAACCGCAGCTCCCCAGTTTTTGTTGGCAGTTATTTAGACAATAACTGTTGAGTTTATTTCACAGGACAGTCAATCTGTACTGCTATACAACCTGCACATTGACTACTCTAAAATATATCCATTTCTATAATATTGTCCTTTGAGAAGATACTAAAATGGTTGCTTAAATGAAAGGGGTGTACTCATTTTTGTGAGTGTCCTGCATGTGTCTGCTTCTCAGTCCTTTATAATCCACCACAGAAACTTGTTTCAAAAAACAAAAAATTAATAAATCTCTGAAAAACACTGTCAGGATCTTACTTATAGTAACAGTAAGAAAAACAGTTACCTATAATAACCTATATCGGAAACAATGACCTATACTGACCTATAGTAATATAATCACCTACACTAAGAATAACCTATGGTAACAGTAACCTTCAGTAAACTATGACATCACATAGTAAGTGACAGTAACCTATAATAACCTTTTAGTAATCTAAAGTATGGTAAATAATAGTAACCTACAAAAAGCAATAGTAAACATTGGTAATTTAGTAACCTACAGTAAGTATCCTATAATAACTTTTTAGTAACCTATAGTTAGCAATAACTAATAGTTGAATTCATATTTATTTGTATTTATCTGTTCATTTACAATGGACATTGTCTTAAGGTTTGTTCCTTATAAATGTAAGTTATCAGTAACCTACAGTAACCTTTGATAATTAATATTAATATAGTTGCCTACAATAAGAAAAAGTAACCTATAATAACCTTTCAGTAATCTATAGTAACCTCTGATAATTAATGGTAACCTACAGTAAGCAATAGTAATAAAGTTACCTAGTAAACTAATAGTAATCAATAGTAAGGAAAACCTATAGTTTTCTAAGGTAACATACAGTAAGCAATAGTGACCTATAGAGTAATCCCCTGTATGTAATTTACTGCAGTTTGAATCTCGCGTCCCCGGGCTTTTGCCACATAACTAATTAGTTTGGCTGATTTTCCCGGTTACTATAGCACGACAGACTGAAAAAACTTATAGGGAATTGTTTATATGGAGTTTTATGTTGAAATAATGAAATGTATTATTAAAAATATAATTATTCATTATAAAATGAAGTCGAATGTTGATACAGTACGGTACAAAAAGTGAACAAAGCGGTGACGTGTATCTTTTTTGAAGTCATAGGACACAACCAATAAACAAGCAGAGGAACTACGCATAGGCTACGCTACTGCAGAACTGTACACTGTATTTCTATGAATTGACACGAAATTCATCTCGCTATATTCTTACACATGTTTCCTGTGTGTGTTTAAATTGTGTGGGAGAAAGATTTACGGCTTAAACGATTAAAAAAATTACATTTTCTGCATTTTTGGGGTGGCGTCCGGTTTATCGCGGTTTTTCGTTTTTTAAGTGGGGGATTACTGTGATATACTATGGTAACATGAAACCAATGATAGCCTATAATAACTAGCATGAACCTATAGTAGCTTTCAAACTAATTGAAAACACTGTGCTAAGGTAATCTAGAGTAGTGTCTGGTAACGAATACCAACGGCAGCCTATCATAATCAAAATAAATAGCCGAAAGTTATGTAGATAAGTGCTCCCCAACATTTTTTGCACCACGGCCCGTATTAATGTCGGACAATATTTTCACGGGCCGGCCTTTCAGGTGTGGCGGATAAATAAAAAAAATAAAATGATACGACCATAAAAACTGATATTTTCTAAATATAATAATAAACGTGAATCCACTGTGTTGTTGTTTGTTCATTTTGCTCGCTTGGTTGTTTGAATTTAGCGGTAGTGTATTATGTGTTCGCGGCCGGAGCAGCCCCTTTAAGAAGGTAGCGGATGGAGGTAAGACATGTGACATGCATCAAGAGTGAGTCATAGACAGATGTGGTGGAGAGAATCTGGTAATTTTCAAAAATTTCTGAATTAGATGATAAATAAAACGGAAATAATGTAGGTTATGACCCCGACTGACCCGGGGGTTGGGGACCACTGATCTATAGAATAAAACATTGACCTATTTGAGCCAATAGCATCCTAATAAAGCTGATACAATAACCTACAACACAATCTTGGAACAAATATCAACAGTAACTGAAACAGTACCAGGCCAGTCGATCTGGGCTCCAAGTTGAGAAGCGAGCGTCCTCAGGCGCAGGGTTTTCTGGATAAACACGTTCCAGTCCAAGTCATCGGGGTTCTGCAGGAGTATCAGAGCCATTAAACTCCATGGGCTGAGGACCGAACCTCGCTCCTGCAAGTGCACCACCAAGTGAGCGACATCACCAACAAACTCCTGCAGATCGGCGCTGAGCTTCAGTGGCAAATCCCTGAGAGAAAGAGAGATTATTCATCATCAAGTCATGATCTCACTGTTTCTATAGCAACCTTAGCAACCATACACAAAAACTGAATGTTAAGCACTTGACATGTTACCTGGGGATCAGGTTGTACTGACCGCGCTGGATCCTCCCTTTAGCCAGCTCTCTCACGGACACCGGGTTCCCAAAGTATACGTGCATGCAGCCGTAGTTCTCCTCCAGAACTCTGCGAGCCTTAAGTAGACCCTGTACATACACATTGCAGTTTTACCAAAGCTACCAACGTACCTTGTGCATATTCCACATTAAATGTTGCATAAAACGGATAAAAATCAACACAATACTGCATGACTTAAAAAACAAAAAAACATCAAGAATCATCTGAGGTACAAGAGAAATAAAACACCTTGGTGCTGTTATACGTGCTTCCTTTTCTGATTATTTCTATATTTTCAGCACATCTTAAAGTGTGTCATTCCCAATTTCCCTAAAAAATTAAAAGGATTAGTAGGTAAGTGTGAAGGACGGCACCCTGGTGGTCTCGCTGGGTTTGGGAACGCCGAGCAGCTCGTGGGCGAGCAGAGATTCCTCCAGGACGCGATCGTAGCTGATGCTGATGGGAACCAGGGTGATGTCGTACACCTCGCCTTTGAAGAACGGCTCCAAAACCATCTGCATCATGCCTACACACACATTTCCACTCGATCGGATTTCAGCCGCAACGTCACAGGGTTTCGAAATCTGCCATGAGGCCTTCGAAAATTAAATTTACATCTACAAGGAATATATGACTAGCTTCGCTGACCCGTGTTTCAGCATGTACCTTTAATGCGATTAGCTTACCCAGTTTGGGTTTCAAGGACTTCAATGTCCTGCTTCGAAGTCCTTCCACGAAAAACTCCAGAGGGGCAAATCCTGTCTGGAAAAACACACAAAAAAAAAAACAGGACGGTTTTATTTGAACAAAAAGTTAAATAAATAAAAAGATTTTTGCTAACAACTTCTCGATATTGGCTAACCTAGCCAAGTAGCTCCAGTATACACAGGACCGTGCTAGTGTGAACAACTGACTAGTTAGCTTGACTTCACAATTGTACAGGACGTCTTCGGATGTGGTAGCGTTACATTTTCTCTTCACTAGATCTCCTGCTATAGAGCTCCAAACTTATTGGGATGAATTGGTCATTTCCTTCAGGACCCGACTTCACTTGTGTCTGAACGAGCAGAAATCTTAAAAAAATCTAAACAAATTCTAGTGGAACATCTCCCCAGAAAAGTCGAGCTTATTAACTGCAAATGTGGACTTTGTGGAATTTGATGTTCAAGAAGAAGGTTATGGTCAGGTGTCCACTAACTTGTAGTATATTGTAATTGTTTTACCCGCACTATGGTCCTGACGTACTCGGACAGCACGGCCCAGTAGAGCTTATCCGAGCCGATCGCACGGCGAATAAAGAACGCTCCGGACCGCCGCAGGACCTCACCAACCAGAGACATTTCCATCAGCGCTGGAGGAGAAATCAGTAACGAGAAACAAGAAGTTCTTGCACATCAAAAACAAACCCAATGTCAGTTTTTGCACTTGTCTCTAATAGATACTTGCGAATTCCAGCTGCGATGACGGGGACAGACAGGTCGTAGGTGAACATGATGTAGGAAAGCACCAGGAAGTCGATGTAGCTCCTGTGATTGGGCATCAGGATCACCGGGTGCTCCGGCATGGCCTGTTGGAGCTGAGAGGGGGCGGAGTTATCGGATCACCACGCACGTTCATTTATATAGCTAGCAGTTAAAACTTAATTCAGCTCTTTTCGTTTTGTTTATTTGATGATTTTGGTAATAAATCCTGTCATGTGACATAAACTATATTTAATTTTGGTCTGATATTTTTTTAAATTTACACTATACTAAAATGTGTCTAGTTTTTACACGTTTTAGTACAACAGATAAGCCGGAAATGTGTACAATTCTTCGTAAAATATCGTAAACACTATAAAATTGTAAACAGGAGTGCTTAAATGATTAACTATTCAACGTCCAAATAAAAGCTGACATAATTAGCTAGCTAGTTATCACACGTACCACCCAGCAAATTTGAATAAATTAGGATAAATTTACATTTTCAGAGTATGCGGGGAAAAAAAAACGGCTTGACGACTGACCCGTGCGAGTCCGTCCTCGTTCACCCGTATTGAGCTGAAGAGCCTCTTGAACACTTTAGTGAGAGCGAAAGCCATTAGGCGGATGAAGCTCAGCTGCAGGTTCTGACTCATCTCCTCCAGGATGCTCGCGGCCTCGTCCTTCACGCACTCGTACGGCTCACCGGTCTCTGCAGCAATCTGCGTGGAGTGTGGAGATATATTCAGATCTGCTCGGAGAACTCTCTAACCTCTTTTCCATATCATGAGTTTGAATCTTAGTCATGTGACCTGGTCAATCAGATTTATTTAGAGATCTATATGAGGTGGTATCAAAAGGGTTACACATAGTCACAGGGAGCAAAGACCTTCATAGATCAGTAAACAAAGTACTTTCTTGGAAATATCGAAACGTTTTGATACCCTCTCACCTGACCTTTCCTGCCGTATGTGGTTCTTCTCCAAACTACCAAAAAGCTGGAGGTCCACAATTGCACAGGACGTCTTTGAATGCGGTATAATACCCGAAACCCAAAACCTGCTCCAGCATGCCAATGTTGTACAAAGCGAGCTCCATGGAGTTATGCCTTACATAGTTTGGAGAGGAAGATCTTGAGTGGCCTGCTATAGAGCTCTGATCTCATCCCTACTGAACACCTTTGGAATTAATTGGAACGCTGAGTGCACCTCAGACCTCCTCACCTACATCAGTACCTGCCTTTAGTAACATTCTTGTGGCTGATGAACAAAACGTCCACAAGAGCACCACGAAATCTGGTGGAACATCTTCCCAGTAGAATAGAGAGAACCTACATACCTACATACATACATAGGACAACGGTTATCATGAACACGTCTGACCTGAAGGAACATAACCTCAACAATGATGGAACTGTAATGAATGCCATTTGGTGTCACAGAGATTAGTCTGGTTCCTCAGGTTTCTCAGGGAGTTCCTCCTCACCAGCATCACCACTGTACGTTGGAACACTGTATATTCGTGATCGAATTTCCTGTGCTATGGAGATTTTGTAGCTGCATTTTCGACTATCTCACCTCCGAGATGACGTAGCGTAAATACTGCGACTCCTGCACCATCCTGTTGAGGGCACTCACTGAAACAGGCGGGACCTGAGCGCTGAACATCCTGAGGGCGTGGCTGATATCACTGCCCCGCCTCCTTTCCTCCAGGACGTCGAAAAAGTTTTCGGGTTTTAAGGCATGCGCTCTCTGTGGCAGAGGAGAACGAGTTGACGTTTCTCTCAGCGTAAACGTATATTGTAACGTGACAGACAAGACGTGAAGATGAACAATTGGATTATACATTATTATACAATATTATTATAATAGAAGACATTGAATGTAAGGTTGTGTGAGACGCCTGGATACATTTTTGCATTTACGTATTGGGATGAACGAATTTCACATTTTTCAAAATATTCTAAATAAATGATTTTGTTTTTAATTATACATTTTTAATGTCCAAAAGAACTAAATTTATAACCGATCATCTCTGAAAAGCTGCTTTGGGACACGGGTTAAAAGCGCTTTACAAATCAAACCGAACCGATCTACATTAAATAATCTTGATATGATATTTATGTTAAATAAATAAATAAATTAATAAATAAATAAATAAATAAATAAATAAATAAATAAAACAAAAGCAAAACAAACAAATAATAATCATGTTTTTAATCATACATTTACAATATTTAATAAGCAAATTATTTATGCATTTATTATTATTATTATCATTATTATTATTATTATTATTATTATTGCTGTTATTATTATTATTATTATTATTATTATTATTATAAATTGTATTATTGACCGGCATCTTTCTAGAAATTCTTGAAAGATCTTTATAATTCCAAAGTCTGGAATTTTTAGAGGAACAATATAAATAATTTTTTTTTTTTTTTTTTTTTTTTTTTTTTTTATCAAATAATCAATCATTAGTTCATTATTTTTATTTGGGGTTTTTTTTGTTGTTTGTTTGTTTGTTTTTGTTTATTATTTAAAAAAAGGTGTTTGTTTAGGACTAGTAATGAGTTTCTCGGCTTGAGTAACAAACTTAAAAGACATTTTGCACTACTTTTTCTCACACACACACACACACACACACACACACACACACACTGAAGAATAAAACATTCTCATACCAGTACACGGTCCATGGCTCTGCGTCTCAGCAGCAGGTGCACGCGCTTCCTCCAGCCGGGTACCGAATCGGTTCATGCGCGAGCCCCAATCACCTGCTCCGGTTTGGGCAACTCCTCCTCGGAGCGGTTTGCGCGCGCGACCTTCTGCACCGGGAGCAGCTCCTTCCACTGCGCAGATTCGACTCCCTTTGTGAGGAGAAAAAAAAAAGAGTCGATTCTTTGATTGCAGGGGCGAAGGATGAAATGAGTCGACTCCGAACCGAGTTTTAGAATCGAAGAGTGTCGATGAGTCGACACTTTGAGACGATTGCTGCAAGCTAGGATCACTTTACACATGAATTCAATAATAATTACTTTTCAGGAATAAAGTCAGGCAGTTCCATGGATGCCAATGTCATTACTAAAGCAAGAAACCCAATGAGCACAATTCATCAAGTCTCCTTTCACTGGAGCCGCAGCCATCGCGTACGTCATCTCTAACAGAAGCTTCGATATTTACCTCATGAAAATGAGTTTTCAGTGCATTCAAAACGAAGGCGAGTTTTAACAGGAAAGAAAACGCAAAAGTATAAATTGTTAAAAAAAAAAAGAAAAGAAAAGAAAAAAAAACAGTTTTTGGAACTGTTTTGACCGCCCTTTTCCCTCACAAAGTCCGTCTTTAAATGTCAGTCATTGTGAAATAAAATAATAATATAAAAAAAAACAGGTATTAAATCCACACAAATAAATTTGAGCTTGTGCAGTTTGCTACAGATGCGGGTTGCGAGCTCTGATTCGCACGCGTACTGACCTTCCAATGATAGGACATAAAAATGCTGATGTTACTGGACGCCTGCGAGATGGCCGACTCGAAATCTGATTGGTTAAAGCAACCATTTATTGTTATGTACTCATGTACTGTATTTTTATTTCAAATAATTGACAGTTATACCTTTATAATTTCAAGGAACTTGGTTTTGACACGGCCGCTTGACGAGGAAACGCGATGAACGTTCGCCAACATGTTGCTTAATCCAAAAAACAATAATTGTTCGCTATATTCATTCATTCATTCATTTTCTCCCGCTTATCTGCCGCTTTATTCAATTTGCTTTTATTTGAATAGCACTTTTAACAATGGACTCTTTTCCCAAAGCAGCTTTACAGAGACAAAGAGGTTATGAAAGATGGAATGTATATGTTAATGTCTATTATGCGACAATGGAAAGGAAAAACTCCCTGAGACTTCATGAGGAAGAAACCTTGAGAGGTTCCAAGTCTAAATCCATACTCAAAGTTCTTCAGTTGCTCGGGAACTTCATGGATCTTTACGTTGTTCGTCTGGAACCATCCTCTGAGGAAGGGGGGATGGGATGAATCAGGCAAATGAGGAGAAGAAAGGGATAGGAACACTGGTTACTTGTACCCCAGGAGAATGTTTAATTCACAGAGAGGGGGAGGTATGAAGAGGTAGAGGGGTGGCAGTGGGAGAGAAAGAAGGCTTGAAAAAAAAACGGATGAAAACAAAAGGAATCAACTCCTAAAGCCTGAATGCGGAATCGGAATCGACCCATTTACAGACTCGAACTGGCCTACTTTCACCAACACTTACCAGTTTGGGGAAATTCCTCTTATCCTCTTTTTTTTTGCTTTCAACTAGAGAGCAAGTCGACTTCCTTCATTCATAGCGTTTACTTTATCACTTATCTTTATAAACTTACCTTTAAAAATCACAGAAGAAATCCTCCTATATTTCATATATTTCATTTTTTCAATATCAACTTTATTAAATATCATCCTCGACAAGTATCATCTGACTTTTGTTTGCCATTTTGCCCTGGTATTTCTATTATTCTGAGAATGGATTTTTGAATAAGCAAGTATACACAAGAAGATATACAGAGGTATACAGTGCATGTTTCAGTGGAGAAACATCTGGTTTTTAATGGATTTGGAGATTTCTTTGGTTAGATAAAAGACAAAAACATCAAATTAGACAGTGAATGGGTGGAAAAAAGTTCTGTGGACAAATTTGACACAAGAACCGGTGTAAGATGTGATCAGACTGCATCAACCCCACAGTCAAACAATTCCAAATAAATTTCTTGCATTTTTTACTTCATTTTTCTCAATTCCCCACTTTATTTCCTTGCAAAATCCCCCCTTTTTCCTACCAATTCCCGCTTTATTTATAGCAATTCCCACTTCTTTTTTTTTGCACCTCCTTACCTTAGTTCCCACAATTCCTCACTTTATTTCTCTAATTTCCCTAGTTTAATTCTCGCAATTTCCACTGTATTTATCGCAATTCCCACTTTTTGTCTTGCAAATGCCCACTTTATTTCTCGCAAATTCAACGGTCTTTCGAAATTCCCACTTAATGTTTCTCAATTCCCCACTTTATTTCTTGCAAATTCCCCCTTTTTCCTCCCAATTCCCACTTTCTTCATATAAATTCCCACTTTTTCTTTTTTGCAATTCCTTACCTTAGTTCCCACAATTCCCCACTTCATTTCTTGCAAATTCCCACTTTTTATTTATCACAATTCCCACTTTTTTATCTTGCAATTCCCCACTTAATTTCTCTAATTTCCCCACTTCATTTCTCGCAAATTCAACTTTGTCTCTCGCAATTCCCACTTAATATTTCTTAATTCCCCACTTCATTTCTCGCGAATTCCCCCTTATTTCCTCTCAATTCCCACTCTTTTTTTTTGCTTGCAATTCCTTACCTTAGTTCCCACAGTTCCCCACTTCATTTCTCTCATTTCCCCACTTTATTTCTTGCATATTCAACTTTGTCTCTCGCAATTCCCACTTTTTTTCTCTCAAATTTCCACTTAATTTCTCTTTTTTTGACACTTTTTCCAAGCTGGTGCATGAAGCGAGACATGTTTTGTGTATGTACATTCAAAGAATTTCGGGTTACAGGTTGTGTATCGCCTTCATTCGTTACGTAACATGATCCGATTCAGTATTTATGACTTGGGTGTAAACCAAACCACCTTTGAACCGACAGAATCCAGTGAGAGTCGCATTGTAGGAGGTTTTGTTCTCAATAATAAGTCAAAAAATAATTTGGATTGAAATCGGTTTATTTCGGAAAAGGAGTTCAGGAGCAGATCGGCGGCTGGAGCGAGGAGAAAGAGATCTTTCACAGAAAGAGTAACTCTTAACAAGACATCACACAGATATATTGGGATTTTGGAAGTCGAAATTAGAAAAATAACGTTTGTATGATTCCGTTTCGCTACGATTTATCGGTTATACGCGATTCAATAAATACATTCCGCTTTTGTAGATAAATACGGATACAGCATGCAGACTGAACTCTCACCAGCAAAATGTGATCATAAAATACTAAACAGTTAATTTTTTTTTTAGTCTTCATTGATCTTCATTCCAGATGTTCTAAGAGTTCGATCCAATGCTTTGTGGAGGTTTTTCAGGGTTGTCCAGTTTCCTCCCACCTCACAAAAACACCAGCTGGATGTCGAAGAAGGTGGTAGCTTAGTGTTTAAGGTGGTTAAGGCATTGGAATTTGGATCTAAATATTCCAATCCCAGCCACACCAAGCTGCCAATCCTGGGCCCCTGAGCAAGGCCCTTAATGAGATGAATGTGAGTCGCTCTGGATAAGGGCGTGTATTTAAAATGTAAAGATCTAACCAGTTTGGAGACGAAGAAACGTTGAAATGTTACAAATACTCAGGAAAACAAAAAGGTTTGCCTGATTCCCACATTATTTTGCACAATTCCCACATTTTTCCCACATTTCCACTTTGTCACTTTTCTCGGGCAATTCCCCACTTTTTTTACTCGCAAATCTTACTTTCTCACAATTCCCACTTTATATCTCGCAGTTACGACTTTATTTCTCGAGGAATAAAGTCGGATTTGGCAAAAATATCGCGGGAAATAAAGCCCTAATTGCGAGAAATAAAGTTGGATGTGCAAAAAAATATTGCAGGAAATAAAGTTGGAAATAAAGTTGGAAATTGGCAGAAATAAAGTCAGAATTGCGAGGAATGAAGATGGATTTGTAAAAAAAAAAGATTGCGGGAAATAAAGTCGGAATTGCGAGAAATCAAGCCGGAATTGTGAGAAATAAAGTATTTGCAAAGAAATTGCGAGAAATAAAGTCGAGATTAGAAATAAATTCGGAATTGTGAGGAATAAAGTCGTATTTTTAAAGAAATTGCTAAACAATAGCGTTGGAATTAGAAATAAATTCGGAATTGCGAGGAATAAAGTCGTATTTTCAAGGAAATTGCGGAAATTAAAGTCGGAATTAGAAATAAATTTGGAATTGCAAGAAATAAAGCCAGAATTGTGAGGAATAAAGTCGAATTAGCAAGAAATATTGCGGGAAATAAAGTCGGCCCAATTGTGAGAAAATAGTAGCAATTGCGCTGGTCTCCACCATCTCCAGACACATTTTTTGTAACAGGTTTCGAAAGCGTCAGCGTGTCTGATATTCACTCTACACATGATTGCCATTTTACTGACCATGCAGGAAGAGTTTTTGAGCTTCTCATTGTGAGAATTGGCACAACTGGATCTCACAAGTTAAAAAGCTCCAAAAGCAGCGAGTTTTGAATAAAAATAAATAAATAAACATGTAGGACTGATACGTGGACGTGTGTTTGTCGACCTAAAAGCATCTACATTTATTTTCTGTGCATTAGATGTTTGAGGTGTGATCTTTCAGAAAGACGGTATTTGTCCGTAATTTGGAGTTAAATAAGGTTACAGCAGCATTCCATGTGTCCTTTTTCCCCCAGAAATCACATTTCTTCCCATTTGTCGCTTCCGTAACATTCCTGTAACAGCACATCTACGTGAAGTTGTGTTGTTCTTCTTACAATTCTTGCATATCTTTGTTAACAAGGTGCTTTTGGACCGTTTATGGTCAAATCCTAGCAGCTCTAAAGAGTCGTTCCCTCGTCGTTATGATTTGTTTGTTTCCTTTCTCGTGAAATTAAGACAAAACAACACAACGCGGTTCGTACGCATTGGCGAGAATCTCCTCGCATGTGATTGGACGGAATGCGTTCGGGAAATAATAATTTGAAAAAAACAACACGTATATGAACAGAAAACTTAAACACCACAAATAATATTTCTCAAAAAAAAAAAGAAAAAAAAAAGGGACATCGAAATATAAACGGCTGCTCGGCTCTCGTGAGTCCGGAATGCGGAATAAAATCTCCGATGGTTGGCGCGATATGAAAAAAAGTGCAGAGTAAGATCTAATCGTGGAAGCTACGTCAAGATCGGCCGCTCTCTGTGTGTGTTCTTCCTATGTTCTCTGCGCCTGGACACTCGTCCACCAGAGGGAGCAGCTCTCTCCAAAAAGTGAAGTGGCTGTACGTGTCGCTGCAGGGAAAATCCGACGAGCTCATTCTCTTCAGCAGGGGGAAAACGTGATCTACCACCTCACCCAGACGCACGTACCTACACACACACACACACACACACACACACACACACACACACACACACACACACACACACACACACTTTAAACTCTAGTTGGCTTGCACCACTTCAATGAAATCCTAAGGATCTCCATGAAGGATCACAGCTACTTTAATCTAACTGTTGGGTTGCCATTTGGGCTGCAGCTATCGATTATTTCAGTAATCGAGTATTCTACTATTTAGTCCATCGATTAATCAAGTAATCAAGTAATTTTCTCAAGAGAAATTAAATATACACGAGAGAGAAAATAAGACGGGTCTGGAAATTAAGTTTTTTGTATTTTCTTTCCTTTTTAGAAAAGCAAATATTTTTATTCCTGAAATTGCGACCTGTAAAAACTAAACCCATTTAGTGCATTTAATTGCCATAATTAGAGCAATATACAAATATATATATATAAATAAATAAACGCACGTTTCCAGTGCCACGTTTATAAAACGAGACCCCCAGAGCGGTCCAGAGTTTAGCGGGTGGTGTGTCGGTAATAATGGTCTGTGGGGAAACAGTGCTCGGGGTGTATATAAATGGACTAAACGAAGCATAGTAATTTGCCTCAATGCTTTTTTTGTATTCAAATTACTCGTTGTAGCCCTAGTGGTCATGGTAACAATCACATGCTGTATTGCTAAATGAACACACTGCACATAGACATCAGGGTGCACACAGGCTCCGTGTACTTACGAGGACACGTTGGTCTTGGCGTGTTCCTGCACCAGCTCTCCTTTGGGATTGACAGTGAAGATTCTGTTTATTGGAACGCCCACTTCCTTATATGAAAACACGTCCTGCGAACAACACAGTACTCGGTATACTGTATTACCGGATGCTGACTATACGTGAAGCATGTCCATATTGATGATCTAATCCCAGTGAGTTTTAACCAGCGTGCAGTGGGAAATGATCCAATTGCACTTAATTGGTGCAAGAAATAATTCTATGGTTACTGGAAATAATTTGCGGTTGTTCAGGGTGGGTGCATGCGATGTAGTGACCTGGCGGAGTAATAGAAATAGTCCTCCACGTCAGTAGGTGGCAGCATATTAAGAAATAGGCTCGAGACAATGTGGCGAAAGTTATCTTTCGTTCGGATTGAACTTTTGTCCGAGTGCACCGACTCCTTTTCGCACACAGGTTTAATCATTGTCTCCACACGAAACAAGAACGCAGATTTTTCTTTTTTTTTTTTTTTTGCGAAATCAGTCGTTCCTTTATATTTTTTTTCCACCCTTACAAAGAAATGAAAAGTCGAGAATTTTCATGGTAGGTTTATTTTAACAGAGAGAGAAAGAATAAAAAAATTATAATTCGTTTCATTTAAGTATACTCAAAAAAAAAAAAAAAAAAATAAAATAAGACATAAAATGAGGCGAAATAATATTAATTCGGATAATGCGTTCTAGGACCCCAAAAAATATTCATATAAAATGAAAAACACATTACAATATAATGCATGTATAAGTGATATTTGTTGTATAACTGTATGTTGTCTGAATAATAATTTTTTTATAATTGTATTAATTTTTTTAAATCACCTTCAGTTTTGAATATCTTTTTTTTGATTGAGTGAAATCGGTGTATTTAAGTTCATTTGAGTTAAACTGAGTTGATTCTTGTGACAAAAATTTATAATAGGAACATTAAAGTCGTAGCATATCACAGTACTCGGGACACAATAGTCACAATTAAATGTACTTTTACGTTTACTGTAGTGATATTTTACCTACTTTAACTCAAATGCATGGATTGGGTACTGCATTTTAATCGGTGGTCTGCCGTGGGATTATTTTCGAAATGTAAAAAGGGGGGGTCTTCATCAGGGCACCTGTTAGTGGGTGGGAAATATTTAATAGGCGTCAAGTGAACATTTTGTCCGTTAGCGTTAGGCGAGTTTGACAAATTGTGATGGCTAGACGACCGGGTCTCTAAAACGCTGGGAGTTGACCTGTGGGGTCGCTACTGGGTTTCTGGTGTGTATGTGTGTGTGCTCACCGTGGCTCTGTTTCCGAAGGCAGCGTAGAACGGCTGTGTGTTTGGATAGAACAGGTTCTTAATGTCGGTCAAGCATTCCACCTTAAACTTCTCCGGCTTCTTCTCGATCACCTCCCTACGAACACACACAAAATGATCACTGGGGTGTGTGTGTGTGTGTTACTTCTGTCAGGTCTGATTATTCACCCTGAAGTATTATCTTTTTTATTTGTGTGTGTTCTCACCGGTGCAGTGCTGAGAACAAGCTGCTGGGACTGAGCAGTACGGGACCCTGAGGCAGCATGGTGCCGCTCTCGTTCACCCAGTGTAAATACCCTCTGGTCATGTTCGCCATGCCGATCGCCCTCGCCGAGCAGTACATGAACTTGTAGCCGTTTCTGCGACGGAAAAAATCATCAAAACAGCTACTAAAAATCCTGTGCACCTGTGCACAAAGCCAGCTCCATGGAGATCTACTTTACATGGATTTGGAGGATCTCCCACTATAGGGATCAAACCTTATGAAACACATCTGGGATGAATTTTTTCCTCACCTACACTGGTTCCTTTGCTAACTTCCTGAATGAGCCTTCACAATATCTAGTGGAACATCTTCCCAGAAGAGTGGAGCTTCTTAGAACAGCAAACTCAAAATAGTAGTGCTCAAAAAGTAGCTACATACTGTAGCAATCTGATGATCAGGTTTTTTCGTCCATATGGTGTATATACAGTAGTGTCTATGAAATCACTAAAAATATAAAAAATAATTTACTTTTTTAAAATTAATTTTAGAATAAATAAAACTGTTTTTTAGGTTTATTTTGTGTTTGGGTTTTAATTGTCTTTTTAAATGTTTTTTTTCTTTTACAAAAATATACTAAATGATAATAAAAATATGTAGACCAAATAATAAAAAAAATAAAACACTATTTTGGCAATTATAAAATAATAATACTAATTTACTCAAATTAAATTTTAAATCTTAGCTTTAATATAGTAATTATTATAGTATATAATAATATAGTGTGTTATTGATTGAAGGCTGATCGCGCGGTTCTTACTGGCTGACTTTGTGGAAGAGGCGAGCGATGCCCTGGTGTGTCCAGTCTTTCCCCAGAGTGGGCAGGATGTGTCCAAGTGTGTCCGATCTGCAGGAACAGACAGATAGCAACTTTTTCTTTTTTTGGTAATACACATTTTATATCTTTCACCAGAAATTGAGCGAAAAGCAGCCAACATGGACTCAACACCTCTGGGAACTCCTTGAGATTACTGGAAAACCATAATTTTTTTAAATACACATTTTTTTTGTATCTCTCCAGAGAGCGAACGGAAAGCAGCCAACACGTACTCAACAGTTCTGCAACCCAGGTGGCTACCTCTTCTAATCTGATGGGAGGACGCCATGGGTTTGAGGTCGTTCTTTGGACCTTCTAAAATATACAAATGTTTGTAGCTACATTTTAATGCCGTCTATCGTGCTACCTGAAGGTACGTGAACGTGACCCTTTGAGGAAACCTGAAGTCCCTCTGTGAGCTGTTACCATAGAAACAACCGTATCACAGCTACCGTTACAGGAAACACATTCCGACTAATCAGAATCCAGGAATCGAGCCTGGCTCACCTGGTGATGGTGCCGTCGATGTCAGAGATGATGATTTTATCGTCCCAGTTCCACAGGTAGATGGTTCCTTCGCAGCGACACGTGCCCTGGTACTGAGTGGTGACGCTGAACATCATGTCGTTCGGGCCTTCTTTTAACTGCAGTCTAATCTAAAACACACACACACACACACACGCACACACACAAATGCTGGACTGTAAGCACACACTAGAAAAGGCTATAATGTTAGGTCATAATCTTTGGACGTTCGTACCAACTGTTCAGATGTCAGGCGGAGCGTCTTCCTGTAAGACACGCCCTTCTGGCATAGCGAGGCCTCTGATTGGGTGGAGCCGCTCGTCGGTTTGGTTGATTGGTGCTCCTCATCACTGGAGGACGAGGATTCGTCGTTCCGCCTGCGAGGACATTGAGTAGAAACATAAGAACGCTGCGATGATCTCTGAAAGAAAATCCCCGTTTGAGACATCGACCTTGTGAGGGGAGCCAAATTCCCAGCATGCTCTTCTCCTCCAGGAGGTCCGTTGACGGTTGTAGAATCCTGAACACAAATCAAAGAGCCTGGCATGAATTTGTGATTAGGGTTTAACGCAATTTAATTAGCAAATTCCATACTTTTTCATACTTTTCCAAAAAACCTGGTCTTCAGGTACAATAACATAAATATTACATTTTACTTCAAAGTAAAAATTTGAATAAAAAAAATAAAAAATCTGTATTGTTTATACTTGTTTGTATATGATACAGTTTATATAAATTTCCCCAAACTTCAAATGATTCGCATAAATTCCTGGTAAGTTTCGAACTGGTAATATTTCCCAAATTTCCCTATACATTTCCATAGAAAGTTCCCGAAAATTCCGAAAAAGTTTTTCCGTCCCTTCGCAACATTCTCGGGTGTAAAAAATTATTGTGTGTGTGTGTGTACCACTTTGGAGCTGTTGCCTCTCCCTCGCCACGAGAACCACCAGCGCCCTCCCTTCCTCGGCATCTTCTCCTTCATGATCTTCTCCACGGTGGCCTGCGAGGGACATGCACAGAGCCGGAAAAAACAACCTTAGCAACCGAACGAAAAAAATGATAAACAAAACTAAAGGAGAAAACAAACAAACAAACAAACTAAATGGAGCTCATGCGGGAGAAGGAAGAGCTGCGAGAGACCGCTAAGGAGGAAGTCGACACTGCGTTTAGACAAGAAAGAAGGAACTCCAGCAGCGAATGGATTCCAGCCGAGCAGGAGAACTGAAGAGTTGGGGCGAGTGAGCAAAGTGAGAAATAAACAAAAACAAGAGCGATACACAAAGAGAGAGAGAGAGAGAGAGAGAGAGAGAGAGAGAGAGAGAGAGAGAGAGAGAGAGAGAGAGAGCAAGAAGAAAGAGGTTTTATTGATTAACATGGACACAGAATCGTGTTTTTAAATATCAAAACTATCCAGTAGGAGTGTAACTGTGCACATTTTAATCCCGAATCGTGTCATTTCACACGAGTTCCCTCACGAACGTATTAAGTGGCGTACCGCAAGTTTGTTTAAGAAATACGATTTGTTTTGTTAATTTAGTTTTTTTTACTTTGCCTTTTATGTGTTTTTTATCGACACAATTTTATTAATTGTGGTACAAAAACGAGCGGTAGGTTCGAAAACAAATGTGGACGCTTAAACTATAATAATTGTGTCCCTGTAACGCCACATTTCGGTCACAATGTGTGTGTGAGTGTTACCTTCGGCAGTGGTTTTTGAAAGACTTGCATCGCCAGCAGGATGGGTGCGGCGGTGCTCCAGTTGTAATATCTTGAAACAAACAGAGAGAAAATAGTTTTTTTTTCAATTGATAGAACCCAGAATACTGGATAAAGGATAAGCACTTACACCTTTTTTTATGGTATATTTAGGCTAGCCAAAAAAAATCTGACTGTTTTTTTTAAACTGAATATTTTTGTTGCAGTTGCATTTTACTGGCAAAACTCTGTAGGCCAAACTCTATCGCAAGTCATTCTAATCTTCCCAATGAATATAAAAAATGAACACCGAAACGCTTACCGTGTCAACTGGTCATTACGACGTTAATGATTGTGTTATTACAGTGTTATTACTCTGCATGACTCCACTGACCAATCGGAATCTTCGGGATACACTGGATTATGATGCCCTACAGTAAATACAGTGTGTTGTTTGGTTGATGTGTGTAAGTGTTTCTCACTTGGAGCCGATTTTGACCACCAGGTTGGGGTCGTCTATTAGAGTGGGGTTCTCAGCGAACTGCTGGTAGGAAAGGGCTTTCTTCTGAAAGTGCTCTAGAACAAACAGAGAGCAGGTTAGTGTCTGTGTGTAGGATGGAAAAAAGTATATAGGCAAAAGCATATGCAGTAAAAAAATAACTACCAATCTCTCCGTCGTCTGTCATTCTCCTGAAAGTGCTCTAGACGAACAAACAGACAGTATCGTGTGTGTGTGTGTGTGTATACCTTTAGTGATCTCTCGGTTGTCTGTCAGTCCTCCGCACAGGGAAAGGGCGATAGAGGGCAGGTCAGTGGGCTGATCTGAGTAACTGTCCACGCCGCTGTCCGCTCCCGAGCTTCCCAAAGACGGAGGAGACGCGCTTGTGCTGCGTAATGCACTCTCGCAACACGCACGCCCTGCACCGCTGCTGTCACTGCCAACACGGCAAAAAAACGACAAACGGTTCAATAAAGAGAGAGAGAAAACAGGCAGAGGAGTAGGAGAATAAATAGAAAGAGTGACTGACTGTTTGAGACAGACAGGTAGGCACACACACACACACACGCACATACAAACTGATGTATTTTTACAGACAGACAGACACAGGTAGACAGATGTAAATAAATAGATAAATGGACAGGAGGACAAGCAGACAAAGAGATACACACACAGGCAAACAAATATTTAGTTTTATAGAGATACAGACAGGTAGAAAGACAAACAGACAGACAGGTAGAAAGACAGACAAACAGAAACACAGATGGACAAACAGACAGGTAGAAAGATAGAGACAGACAGAAAGGCAGAAAGAAAGAGACAGACAGACAGACAGACAAACAAAAACACAGACAGACAGACAGACAGACAGACAGACAGACAGACAGACAGACAGACAGACAGACAGACAGACAGACAGACAGACAGACAAATAAACCTTTTGGGAAAGTAGAGCGCTGCCACATCCGGCTCCAGGTCTGTGATGTCATCAAGATACACGCCGTCAGAGCCAAGATGGCGGCTCCTCTTATCTGTAGTGTACACAGTGGATAATCGTCACTTTTATTGCACTCAGCATTTGACCGTTAAACAACCTGGAGGTTACAAAAAGCCACACCTTTTTTCTTTGAAGGTGAATCGGTTTTGCTTTGTGGGAGGGGCCCTGCGCTGGCCACACCCCTCTCCTCGACGTCCGACACCAGAGA
>NC_139602.1:6245551-6260551 GCF_946808225.1 Silurus aristotelis
GGAGCAATCATTAGAAAATGGAAGAAGCTAAACATGACTGTCAACCACCGTTTCCAAGGTTACTGTTGGTAATACAATAAGACGTCATGGTTTGAAATCATGCATGGCATGGAAGGTTCCCCTGCTTAAACCAGCACATGTCCAGGCACGTCTTAAGTTTGCCAATGACCATTTGGATGATCCAGAGGAATCATGGGAGAAAGTCATGTGGTCAGATGAGACCAAAATACAACTTTTGGGTCATAATTCCACTAAACGTGTTTGGAGGAAGAAGAATGATGAGTACCATCCCGAAAACAACATCCCTACTGTGAAGCATGGGGGTGGTAGCATCATGCTTTGGGGGTGTTTTTCTGCACATGGGACAGGGCGACTGCACTGTATTAAGGAGAGGATGGCCGGGGCCATGTATTGCGAGATTTTGGGGAACAACCTCCTTCCCTCAGTTAGAGCATTGAAGATGGGTTCGAGGCTGGGTCTTCCAAACATGACAATGACCTGAAGCACACAGCCAGGATAACCAAGGAGTGGCTCTGTAAGAAGCATATCAAGGTTCTGGCGTGGCCTAGCCAGTCTCCAGACCTAAACCCAATAGAGAATCTTTGGAGGGAGCTCAAACTCCGTGTTTCTCAGCGACAGGCCAGAAAGCTGACTGATCTAGAGAAGATCTGTGTGGAGGAGTGGGCCAAAATCCCTCCTGCAGTGTGTGTAAACCTGGTGAAAAACTACAGGAAACGTTTGACCTCTGTAATTGCAAACAAAGGCTACTGTACCAAATATTAACATTGACTTGCTCAGGTGTTCAAATACTTATTTGCAGCTGTATCATACAAATAAATAGTTAAAAAATCATACATTGTGATTTCTGGATTTTTCTTTTTAGATTATGTCTCTCACAGTGGACATGCACCTACGATGACAATTTCAGACCCCTCCATGATTTCTAAGTGGGAGAACTTGCAAAATAGCAGGGTGTTCAAATACTTATTTTTCCTCACTGTATATATATATAATTCAACTTGAAAACATACACAACAATACATATAAGAAAAAGGCACTAGAGTTAGCGCAGTGTCACTGTCTCACTCCGTACAGGGAATACGATTTTTTTTTGTCGCAAACTTATATACTAATATACACATCTGTATTACCTAAATGGGGTCTAACAAATCATTTTGCCATTTGTTTTATTTTCGCCAATGGAATTCGATTTGATCAGTAAAGTTAAAAGTGCATTCATTCGCTTTCTTTTTACTGTATTTGTATGTAATTTTTATTAAATGTTATCAAATATTATTGTATATATTTTTTAACCGAGCTGGCGTTTTATTAAAATCTTTGCTGTTCGTAAATGTTAAAAATAAACTGCGTTTTTTGAGACGATCGTCATCCAGCCGTCACAAATCGTCCCTCGAATCCTTACGTTTGCGCGTCAACTTTGAGGACAAAACGTTCACTTGCTGCGTAATATATTCCAACAACTTAGCTGCAACTCTATTGGACTATGAATTTAATTGGTATTAGTTTAAAACTATGTGATTTATGCGTTTCGGCGAACTAGGAAAACAAACCTGCGTTAGTAAAGCGAGTTATAAAGTAGCGTTTTCGAATCATTTATTTCTAAATATGACCAAATTTTACACTAGGGGAGTCGTGAGAACTCCCTCCGTCTCTCTCTCTCTCTCTCTCTCTCTCTCTCTTTCTCTGGTGTTACCTGTTGTTCTCGTCTTCCCCTTCCTGCGAGCTCATGTCGATGGCGAAGACTGTCTCGCACTCCGAGAACTCCTCGCTCGTCTCCCTCTTCAAGCTGTCCACTTTGGACTTCCTCCTCCTCTTCCTCCTGCGCTTTATCCCACCGCTTTCGGGATTCAGGGTCAGGACGGGGGAGGAGGAGGAGGATGAAGACGGGATCGGGGACGTGGCCAGGTACGAAGGCAGCGCCTCCTGTAAAACAGTTCAGCTCATTAGACCAAACACACTCATTAGAAAGTCCCCTGAGTTTTGTTGTTTCTTGCAAAGTTCTTTAATTAATATTAATAGTCCTTATGCACTGCAAAACAGCGCTCCCCGGTGTTCATGCCACTTTCTGGTCCGTATCCTGGAAGATTATTGTCCGATCTTCATCTTCGGCAGTAGGGCAAAGTCAGTCTGAGCCAAATCTGGCGAGTAGGCTGGGTGTGGTATTAAGATGATGTGGATTGCTTTTCCGACGATCGTCATGCACGAGTTGCTGAATGGTTTTCACATTTTCGGGGGGTTGAGCTCGTCGAAGGTCTTCCTGATCTCTCGTCGATGTTCTTTCGCCCTTTAAAGCGAAAAACACCGAACGACTGGTCGCAGCATCGCCGTGTGTCAAGTTACAGTGTAGTAGTTTCGAATTTAAATAGTTTTTTTTTTAAAGAAAAAAACAAAAAAATAACAAAAAAAAAATACTTCCACATACCACGCAAAAAAAGTGCGCACAAAAATCTGATCAAAATCAAAAAGAAAAAAATATATAATTGTTTATATCTTTGTTTTTATTCAATCCACCCTTTTTTCCGCTTGTGTTTTTCAACCTTAAATATATTTAACCTTAGAATGTCTGTGTTTGGGTTTAGCACATAGTTAGAATAGCACCTTATTTACTCACCACACACACACAAACACAAACACACACAGGCTGTACAGAGTCCCGAGTCTCAGACAGTAGGAGTGCTTCTAAGTATGAGCTGAGAAAGCAAAACACACACACATACACACACACTATAGTCTCCATAGTCTTCCTGAGGTCATGCTTCAAGGAACGGCGTATTGCTTCAACCTTTTAGTAGAAACCACACTTAGATGTTGCTCTGGTTAACAGATAAAACACACAGTAAATGATAACACACTCTATGAACAAAAGTATGTGGACACCTGACCATAAGATTGATATTGGCTTCTTTTCCACATTCAGTCTCTGTTTGCTCTCATAGTAAGCTCCACTCATCTGCAAAGATGTTCCAGTAGCTCTTTTAGAGATTTGTGCTTATTCAGACAGAAGAGAGTTAGTAAATAGGGTCAGGCACTGATGGAGGTGAAGTGAGGAAACCTGGGGTTGGGTTCTAATTCATTTTAATAGGTCTGGAGGTCTATAGCAGGACATCTTCTACCTCTTCCAATCCATGTAAAGCATACGTTTATGAAGCCAGGTCTCCAAACCTGCTTCAAGTTAGAAGCATGTATGGCTAGAAAAAATTTAAAGAAACAGCATGTAGTGTCGGGGATTCGTCACTAGAGGCGTACAGTATAACGAGACCCGGAAAAACTATCGGTATGGATTTTTGGTTTTAGTGCCAGCAAATCAAAACCGATAAATTGGTCGACCGCTATGCAGAATGCCAAATTAGTTACTCATTCCTCCAGATGTCTTTGAGCTGCTGCTACAGAAACGATTATGTTTTAGCGCTCGTTAATACTTACCTGTCCGTTCTAGCCAATCCGATTTTAGTGTTCGGTGTCTGTCAGGATACGGATGTATTATTGGAATGCCTTTGGGTGCGGCGCTATGATGACTTTTTGCCATTTTCACACATGGATTTATGGGAAAAATAAAATTTCAGAGCTAGGAGATAAATAGACAGGGAAAGTCACGCAAAGCATCTTTTAGATCCTCTCCGTCTCGCGTCCTTTTAGTGTTTCGTGTCATGAAATGAATCGGGGGAGTTTTACCTGATCGGCCTCGGCCTCGGTGACAAAGAAGGCCTCGCCGTTTTCTCCCAGCTTCATGTGCAGGCTAACGGGCTCTCCGTTCACCTCGATGTCCACCTGGAAAGATATGGGTGCTCGTTTTAGGTCTACGTTTCACGTTCGCGCCGTTTGGCCTTGTGTAAATAATAGTCGTCGCTAGCCCCGCCCCCTTACCCCTAACCCTTCACACTGAACATACGTGCTATATGTGAGTTCAGGTCGAGTCGCTCACCACTTTCTCACGTGAGCGCAGCACTCCCATCTTGCCGAAGCGGACGTGGAAGGGCGAGCAGTGCAGGGAGCCGTCGGGATGTTGCACCACGATGACGTCGATGCAGCCCGACAGCGTCGCTGGGTTCAGGCCGCGGTACAGCTCCTTCACCTGCACAAACACCTGCCCTGCCAACTGCCCCACGTAGTTCATGGTTTGACTCTACACACATACACACAGATTTCGGATCAGAGACATTGATTTCTGCTGCTAAATATGAGAAAGCACCAAAAAAGCGTGCCAAATATATGCAACAAAAGTTTACAAAGGCCCGATCGTCGCGCTTGGACTTGGAAAACAGAGTGGAGAAAAGGAGGGAATGAATCAGACTCGAAGAAGTGGAGGAAAAGGGAAAACGTGCGAAAGTGAAAGGGAGGGAAAAAAAGGGTGAAGAAGTGAAGTAAAGGAGAAAAAATTGATGGAGTGAAGGAGATAAACGTAAACAAGGAAAAAGATGGAAATATGAAGACATGAAGTAGAAGAGAAAAACGTAAAGAAGTGACAGAAAGGAGAGAAACAGGAAAAAAAGAAGTGAAGAGAAAAAATGATATATTGATGAAGAGAAACCCATGTAGAATCAAAGTAAAAGAAAAACGTCAAGAAGGAAAGTAGCGGAGAAAATCGTGAAAAAAAACAAACAAACAACAAAAAAAATGAGCAACTCATCCGTGTTTATTTCTGATCTCCTCGAACCCTTCATTCAGAGTTCGCATTTGTTCCAGCCTTTGATCTCACTTTATACTTGTTCTTCTTTTATATTTACCAGAAGATCAGAGGATTCATAAAATAAAGATCCTTTTCCAGGAAAGCCTCTGATTACAAGATCTCATCGAGAAAGTGAAAGGAAAGGAACAAAGATGCTTTCAGAGTGTACGGGGTGAAGCCCATCAAGAACTGAAAGTGACGAGTTAATACTAGCTTTCAAGAACTGTGCTTAACACACACACACACACACACACACCAAACCTCCAGCCTTGTGTACATCCGAAAAGTCCTGCTTGCGTAACCTGCAGCAACCCCAGTGTTTCACCACTATTCACCGGTCTATGAAGTCCTCAGTGGGCGTATCTTCCCCTGGTTTCCTGGTTTCCTACTATTGCCTGACCAGTGTAGTGTGAACAAGTTTCTCAACTTGGACACGCCCACATCCAAACTCTTAGGGTCCCCTATTTTTAAATATGTATACGTGAAAAGGTTTTCACACTACTTCAACACTCCAACAGATGGCAGCACAAGAGCTGCACACACAGTCACAGGGAGCACCAACCTTCATAAGTCGTCCGGTATGTACCACCTCGTAGATGGAAGGGTCCAGATTCTTATATTGAAATAATTTTTTTTGCCCGTATTAAGACAAAAGCCCGGCTCTTGTCACACACACACACACACACACACACACACACACACACACTAATGAAGACTCATCCCCACCATAAAGCTGATGCATCATTCCAAGTGATGCTTATTAGACCACACATAAGCGCTGTATCCAAAATAGAGCATTCCTCCCTACATTAGCACCCTTCATGGTGTCCAATAATATTGTCCTTCACTATCGACATGGACCTTCTCCAAGTGCCCTACTTATCAAATTGGGACACGGCCCAATAATTAAACGGCACTTTTATGCTCTTGTATATGGTTTTGAAACGTGGGATTGGGTTATAAACATGTTATAAGGAATTATAAGATTTGAGAAAAAAAAAATATTTTAGTGTATATATTTTTTATATTAAAATATACAAAAATATATACATATTTATAATGTCAGACCCAAACTCACCTTTAAACAGCGTCCTGACACGGCCAAAACCGCTTATTCTTGACTGGCTTTGTCCATAGCGAGACTCCAGCGATTTATTTACATAAAATAAAACCTTAGATTTTTCATAAATAAACCTTTTTTTCTGTTGTTTTCCCTCTGCTATGAACTCACGGTGATGTTGAACGGAATCGGCTGCGGTTCTACTCAGGAGGTGAAGGAGGGGCGGGTGACGTCTTATGCAAATGAAGCGGACACGCGATCCAATCCGGTGCCGGCATGCAAATTATTTCACTTCCCCTCACTCCTTTCTCCGCCTCCTTGTTTTTTTTCTTTTCCTCACGACACGTCACCAGCAAAAAAACAATATTTTATTTATTTAAAAAATTTTTTTACTAACTCTTCTGATTAATAAGTAAACATTTGTCATTTAGTTAAAAAAATATATATGTATGCTGAATAAAAATAAATAAATAAACCACCCAACTGTCATTGAGGCCACGCCCCCTTTCGTTCTTCCAGCCTCCCACACGGACGTAACGCGACGCGCGTTTCGTGCGCGCGTCTTTGCGTGCGTGCGTGCACGAGGTTTAACCTGGCCGACCTGCTGTTTGTGATGAGGTGATCGAGCTGACCAATAGAAGCGCGGTTTTTCCCCGTCACGCGCGATACCCCACCGAAATGAATGGGCTGTGAAAGAGGGTGTGAATGTCGAAACTGGGACACGAAATTGACTCCTAAATGTGCTCTTTCACACCATTCCCTTCGGTTTCCTGTTAATAAAAAAAGAAAGAAAATATGTAAAAAATACACGTATTCTAATGTTAGGGTGCGTAATATACAAGTGTGCACGTGTCTTTGCGTTATGGTGTGCAAGAATGACAAAAGTTGCATGGATTCAAAAAATGTGCATCGGATGTGTTGGTATTTGTATCGAGATGCGTCATTTTTAACATATTTGCATTGCTTAAAACTGATTTATTTGTATCTAATGATTAGTAAATACACTATTATTTAGAAAGTAACCGATGATTTGTGACCAATATCTTATATGTAGATTGATTTCTCCTAAACTGTTTCTCAAGCGCATTCAAACATGAATATGACGTATCACAATGCTACGGAGACCGAGGCGTGTCCTGAGAGTCACATAGAATATAGATTCACATGGCAGAGGTAGAGCTGCAGCTTCTTGAAGACAGAACAGGAAAGAATTTCTAGTTTTATATAATTTTTTTTTGCACTATAAAGGGCCATGTATTAGAAGTCAGAAGAAACTTAAGTAAAGTTATGGTTTTCTCTCACTATCAGAAGCACTGACCTACATTTACAACCTAAATTCTTATATTTGGTGCATGATTAATTGTATTCATTTATTTTCCAACAGTTTATTCTCTTTATTTTGTAGCGTTTCTCTTGGCTGCACTGCTTCCAGTATGTGTATGTAGATGTTAGATTTTTTTGTCCAATCAGATTTCAGCCTCTATGTGCTGTCATGTCAATCTAATCTGCCCAGAGCCTTCAGAATCAGTACTGCTGGCCTTTTTACCATTGTCTCCTTAATAAATAGCTCTGTTTCTTTAACCAATCAGATTTCAGATTCTCCTCACAGGGCAACTAGCTGGCCCAGAATAGCATCAGCATTTTTCCGTCCTCTGATTGGTTGGTCAGAGGGAAACTGTTACAGCCGAGTTTGACTGGTAAAACACGTCTGTAGCTCTGCACACATTAAAACATCTGACTTGTTTATGCCTACGGAGGAAGAGAAATTGATTCGGTCTCGGACATACTTAAAAATAAATTTTGAAGAAAAGCTAGACATGGTGAGGAGGTCAACAAACCCCTGAAGCTAGCTAGCGTGTCTCAGCCCGGGAAAGGGTTTGTTCTCCACTTCCAGACCAGTGAATACTAACGGTACCACTGGATTACAGCCTCTGGGGGGCGCTGCACATTATGAGTCTGCATCTTTTGAGAGTAGGTTGTATTTTATTTACATTTATGTTTTTGTCATGTTATTAGACAAATATTGATTCTGAACTGCTCTAGATGTTGTAGGTGCACAGTTGTGGTTGTAGTGTAGATGTTTGGAGTGTTTTTAACTGGGTTGTTGCTTTAGTAAAATGGTTTTCGCCCTCCACATGTGAAATTCCTCTCTCTGTGTAATGCCACGTGTTGCTATGTTGCGTTTTTGTATTGTATTGATGGTTTCTATAATTGCGACGTGATAGTGGTGGTATTAAGAGGTGGATTAAGTTAAGAAGGCCCAGGTACCAAATGCATGGCCCACCACTGGAATTGCACAGCATCATGTTTATTTTTTTTTTAGCATTTACTTGAATTTAGTAAGTTATGCTTCTTGATAATGAACCTATTAAGTTTTGGCTAGGTTGAAATTCACACTAGTTTTTATGCTATTTTTCATCAACTTATAACTTTTCCAGCCATTTGGAGGTGAAATGTGAAACATTTAAGTGCTAGATTGCAAATTTCCGGTCTCACAGTCATCTGTATGTTTTTCTCGCATGCGGTAAGCTTGATTTCATATTACACTTCAGTGCAAAGTGACCGTTCTCTAGGTGTGTAAACAGAACAGATTGTTGTACGCGGTAGGCCAAAACTGTCTGGAGCTCCATGGAATTATACACTCCACTATCACGATGAGGACCCAAACATTCACCCGCAATTTCACACCGTGAAATTGATTTTACTTCACCTGTAACTTCCTGGTGTGGTCAAATGTGATTAAACTGTTATCTTGTGAGTCTTACATCACAGCACTACTGAATTCTCAATTCTGCTTGGCCAGGAGGCATCAATCGTTTTCTAAAACAGCAGCTCTTATAGTCGTTTTTAACACTTTTCAAAGGACTGAACTTTTCCTATAACAGCATACCGATGTGTGTTTTTATTTCTTTCTTAAAGAAAGCTTTTAGCCTGAGAACATTTATAAAGGTCTGATACTCTATAAAACAGATTCTATAAAAAGACACACACACACACACACACACACACACACACACACACACACACACACACACACACACACTTAGCTAAGACTTTATATTATTAGTAGTTCTGCCAGACGGATCCAGTTACACACACACTTCTCATCTGCAGACATGGTCAAGCAGCGCACACACACACACACACACACACACACACACACACACACACACACACACACACACACACACACACACACTTAGCTAGGACATTATATGATCAGTGGTCCTGCCAGATAGATCCAGTTACACACACACACACACACACACACACACACACACACACACACACACACACACACACACACATGAAAGAAGCTTGTGTAAGATGTGAAAGAGTTTCAGGTTCATAGATTTAGCATTCCTCATCACTGCTTAACATTAACCTTGACTTTCTTCAAGTTCTGTATGGATGTGGTAATAAATCATTAAAAATGTTTTTGATAATGATGATAAATCGTTTATAAGAACCCACATGAAGCTACTGGGAACATTTCACCTTCACTGACTACACAAGAACATTGTTTATATGCGGAAAAAAACTCTGCTGTAGTACGTCAACCAAACAGAAATACACAGTAATACAATAAACCATAGAGGCAATATCAAGACCAACATGGCCGCCAACACGCAATATGCTGCGTTCACAAATGTCTCACTCTAACATGAGGTCGTAAAAATTAATTTATTGTCCATAAACAAAATCACCACTACCCTAACCAGCTAGCAAAATATCCTCTGTTTTCTCAGAAGCTAATTTGATTCCATTGACTAATGAGATCTGATGATAATATCTGTCCTTTATAAAAAAGGGCTAGCTAGAAAGAGTTAGCAAGCTCACTATGTTTACAACAATTACTGCTTTACGCTGTACATTAGCTGTATTATAATGGGCTCCTTATTTGGTATTGTGGTTTACTTAACATAAATGTCAAGACAACACAAGTTCTGGAGAACCTCAGGGTCGACCGTGACCCTCTGGTACCTCCACTAGCCTTATGTAACCATTATGGAAAGTTTGATAATGATTACATTTCCTCATGCCATCCAAAAGCACCAATGGGAAATCTGATTATTTGTTGAAATATAATTTTTCATGTAAAAACACAGATTGGATTGACATCAGGGTTGTCCTGATAAGACTCATCCTGCTCCGGTGAACATCAGCCTGAGGACAAAGCTGAGGACAAATGAGTAATAAAAATACCAGACTCTGATTGAACTGTGTGTGTGTGTGTGTGTGTGTGTGTGTGTGTGTGTGTGTGTGTGTGTGTGTGTGAGGTGTCAAGTCATTCCTGTTGCATAATTGCCTGAGATGCTGGTATGAAAATCTGGCGTGAGTAGGGCTACAATTAAAAACAACCTGTAGCTACGCTATGTCATTGTTAGCATGACAATACAAACATGCACTATTAACATCCTTGAGTTTTTTGTACATAAGTATGCAAGTATGCTAGTACGCAAAGATTTTAGTATGCTTATAGAACAATGGCGGTGACTGAAACGCCTAGCGTGCTACAATGCTAGAAAGTGGGTATGCTAGTATTCTGAATATACAATCATGTAGTATGCAGGGTTGCTAGCATTCAAGGGTGAAAAAAATGCTATGCTAGCATGCCAGGTTTCGCTTTGCTAATCTCTCTTCTGCCTCTCTTTTTTGGCTAGATTTTATACCTCTAATGTTGCGGCTTCTTTACAGAGATTATAATAATAAACAAAAACAGGTTCCCTCATGCTAACCATCTCTCCATGTTGTCGCTCTGATAGTGCCTCATCTCAGTAACTCTGGGAACACACTAGTTTTCTACAGTCACAGATGATCAGTAACTAATGCTCCGATAATAAAAGTGCATTTTAACCCGCCATTTCAAAATCATGGTCTAGAAATAAATGGATGATATGCAATTTTGAGTATGCGGTTTGAATTCAATGACCTACTATAACTAACGTTAGCTAACATAGCTAGCTGCTTAATGCAACAATTTAACACCAAAATAAAAATATCAGCCTTTATATAACGATATATTTGAGCTTAAAATGGTAGCTAGATACGTGATACAATTCTTTACAATAACCCGCTTAAAAATATTACTGGTTTCTACTGTATTGTAGAAATTCAAACTGGGATTCTTTTTGGAGCTTCATGCACTGCACTTTACCCAGGACCAGATGGAGTCTGTGGCGTCTGGATCACTCTGCAAGTCTTCCGGGCTTTCTATTTGACTCTCGGACTCATCAGGAATCATGGAGTCCATAGGTTCAGATGGGTTGCCAGATTCCTGCAGTTAAAACGTGTGCTAGAGTTGGAGGTTTTGATAGATCCATTTGTGAGAAACAGAGAGAAAGAGAGAAGACGTTGATACATTGAGAAGGAGAGGAGGAGATAGAGGTGTTCCTCGTAGTTCTCTTAAGGACCGGGAGAGTGGACTTACAGTACTATATTTACAAGGAACATGGAGGGTGATCGGATTTTGGGTATGCGTTTGTAACCTGAGGGGAGCTGACTGAGAGTGATAGATCTGCTGACTTCCCAAGCATTCGCTTCACAGTCCAGAGAACACACACACGGGGGAACATATTCCGACTTGAGCGGTGACCCTGTACCACATCCGGCAGCGGACACATTCCTGGAAAGTGTGTGAAGGGTTGTGTGTGTAATCAGACACATAGCCACGTATCCATTACCTACCCAGGCATAATTTTTTTAGTCACCAAAGCTCATACACGGTGGTTCACTTTTGTAGCTCTGTGAACACGCCGGAATGAACGTTTCCTCTCCGTTTTGAAGGCTAATCTGTAGCACGGCATCTTTTGAGAGTTCCTTCAAAATATGCCTTAGGTGCTAAGTAACAGATGACACACTTGATTTAGGCTGGTCTGCCACAGGAGCTGTTGATGCAGTGCTACACTGCAGTCATTACATCTCCATCACCTTTACCATCTGGTTTGGACCAACAACTAAGAAGGACAGGAACAGACTACAGTTAAAAAAAAGCAGAAACAATCATTGGGGCTCCCCTGCCCATTCTCCAGGACTTTTACCACACAAGAGCCAGGAAGTGGGCATCACTACCAACCCTTCGCACCCTGGACACAACGTCTTTCAACTCCTCCCTTCTGAACTTTGTTTCACCAAAACTGCCAGGTGCAGGAAAAGTTTGCCCTGCTTCATAGCTCAAAATCGATCATTGGGGTTTTTCCAGTTTGAAGGAAATGCTCGGTTCATCGCCATGGGACTTCTATATTACACATTAGCAGTGCCGATTAAAGTGGGAAATGTTTATTGTAGGACCTTAAGAACACTGTAAGACTATAGGATACAGCAGGGACATATGAGTGTGGGATCCAGGATACATGAAATGCTGTGAATATAGACCACTGAAAACATAGGGTCCAGTGGATCTGTGGAGGTAGATCTCTAAATACCTTGTCTTGGTAACATGGCGCCATTGGAAAGATGTGGCACTGGGAACACAGGATACTGAAGACTTTGTGAACTGAGACTAAAATTGGGAAACATACAGCCATGGAGAACAAGGGCTGGGAATATTGAGCCCTGGAATCACATGGCCCTGGGAATATGGGACTTTGGGATCACATATACCTGGGAATATGTGGCATTGAGGACAGAGACATTTGAAAAGACATAAATTTGGAAACACAGCCCTGGGAAACGAGGGTCAGGGAATATAGAACCCTGGAATCATGTCATATGTGTCATTTGGATGACAAACATATGATTTTTGGGAACCCAGAGCTCTGGGTTAGGGTTATTGGAATATTGGTTATTGGAATTACATCCTTTTGGAAACATAAAGATACAGAGAACAGGACATAGACTCTAGGAAAGCAAGAGACATGGAAAAAAATAGCTGTAGGGAAATGGGGTCTGTGGATATATAAACTTGGAATCAAAATGCCCTGAGAATAGAATCTTGGACACCCAGATTGGAGACATCTAGCTTTGGGAAACTGGGGATGTGGGACTCATACAGCTGTTCATTTGAAGAACTCTCCTGCCCCCTAGAGGCCACTGGCTGCTTCTGCAATTAATTTATTTCTTACGCGAGGAACGTTTCATAATATTTTTTTTAATAATTAAAAAAAATAGTATTTTAATAAACAAACTGTAAATTAATTTGATACGATTGTTTTTATATACCTTTTTAAAATAACTTTTATTTGGGAACATCCTAGAGCCGGAAGTAGGGCTTTTACCTTTTCTTTTTTCTAATTAATTTATTTATTTTTAAATAGGCCGTTTCCGGTCTTTGATGTGAGCCACTATGGTGGCCTCCTTGTTCTTCGTAGTTTTCCCACTAATCTGAGGATCTCTTGGGTTTTTAAAGGGGTTCATGTTCCGTGCAGCTGATCTCAAGAACCTTGGTAAAGCGGGAACCAGCTGGTACGGTCTCTTTTCTTTCCTCTTTTCCGCCTTTCACCATCATTATTATATCAACATTTAAGGAAGCCGCAGTCTACCGTTCCATCCCAAATCGCATTATTCACCCTACATTCGCGCACTAGCTAGGGGGCTCGAATAAACGGCGCATGCGCCCTACCTAGTGTTTTAGCGTAGACTAATCAATCGGTTTGACATGCGGCCAGCCTACTATCCGGGTTAGCCATTTTGTTGTACTTTAATGATTAAAAAACTCGCTTTTCAGCTCTTTTGACCTCCAAGGAATCTCTTTACATTATTATATTTTATATAAATATAATAAATTACAATTTCCTAATCAGTAAACACAGTAAACACCCAAGTTTCAGAACCTCCACCCAGTTCACGCCGGAATCACCAGTTTGTTTAAATGATCCCTAATTCCCTCGGACCCATAGTGCACACTTTGTATTCATTTTCCAGTTCATGTAGGCTACCTATCTAGGGAACAGCGCGCTGTTTGGGACTCCGCCCTCAATTCTTTAGTTTCAGTGGTTTACTTTAGTGTTTTTTTGTTGTTGTCGCCCTTAAAACAGGGGAATTTTATGAAATATGGTGAATTATAGATGATAAAACTTTTATAACAGTATAAAAAGACTACAGAAATGCTGAGGTTGATGTGTACGTTCCTTCTCTTCTTATGGATGAGGTTATAAAGTGTTATAAATGTGACATTTGAGCTATTAGGGACCTTTTCCAGATGTTGAAAATGTTTATTTGTTCCTGGAAAAGTGACCTCTATGGTACAAAACAGTACAAAATGGACAAATAAAAAACATACGAGCGTAGACAACAGACGACTGACTTGCTGAAGATGTTCTTCACTTTCTGGAACCTTTTCTGCTCCAAAAGCAAACCCCCGAACCATGAAGTTTTCCACCTCCATGTTTGACTGTAGATGTGAGGAACATCATCTCTAACAAGTTCTTCTGTTAGACACAAATACACTATTTCCAAAACTGCTCTCCTAATTCCCTCCACTTATCTGGGAAGATGTTCCACTAGATATTTGTGTTCTTCAGCCACAAGAAAGTCAGGTACTGACCTAGGTGAGGAGACCTGAGGTGCAGTCGTTCCAATTCATCCCAAAGGTGTTCAGTAGGGATGAGATCAGGGTCACTAAAGATCTTCCTCTCCAAAGCACGGGTTTCCAAGTTCAAAGCGAAGGCAAAATTTGATTACAGCGAGATCTAGAGTCAACCTGTACAATTGAGTGCCTCCAGTTTTGTGGTAACCATTTGGAAAAGAACCATATATAGTAGGAAAGGTCAGGTGTCCCAATACTTTTGGAAATATAGTGTCCACAGACCATTTTTCTACTTTTTCACTGTTCAATTCTTGTCTTTTTGGCTTTTATTTATTCAGGATAGATAGATAGATAGATAGATAGATAGATAGATAGATAGATAGAGTGCCCACCTCGAGTATATCTTCTCAAGTGACTATATAAAAAATAACTTCCAACATAAGTGAGTACACCCTCAGTGATAACATCTGTACGTCGTCCAATTCTCTCATACTGACCACTGAATGTTTAACATGGAACCTCATGGTAAAGAGTCTCTAAAGATTTGAGGATTAGAAATGTTTCTCTCCACAAAGATGCCGAGGCTGTGAGAAGATCAGTATCACCCTGAAACTGAGTTTTACAGTACAGTGGTCAGGGTCATACAGAGGTTTTCTGTGACGGGTTCCACTCGGAACAGACCTCGCAAGGTTTCATCTAAGAAGTGGGTCTGTCCAAGAGCATGATTGACTTGAACCATGTCCTGTGGTCTGATGAGATGAAGATAAACTTGTTTGGCTCAGATGT